>NC_090647.1:193549999-193587499 GCF_040937935.1 Hyperolius riggenbachi | reverse complement strand
ATCTATCTCATACACATCTTGTGGAAATGACGATTGTCGTCAGAAACAAAATCTGCTGGGATGAATTTGACAGATAGAGACAAACATCTTTTATTGTAAAGTAAACTTTTTCCAAAGATTATCTGCCGATTGGTCCTTGAACGTTCATTTCAAAAGACTTTTATCTTATGTGTATATGCATCTCTATGTATGTTTGTGCGCTCTCTCTCTCTCTCTCTCTCTCACTCTCTCTATATATATATTCTGGTAAACAAATAATTTGTATGCAGAGGTAAAGGGGGGGGGGGGGGGGGGGGGTAGGAGGGGGGTTATTACCCAGAGGCAAACAATCCAGCTGTTACATAGAGCGACATATTTCAAAATCCAAATTAATGTTAAGATGTAATATTCCAATGTGCTATAAATTCTTTGTCAAGTGCCATGTGGAATAAATATTTATGAGCACACTCCACACATAGTGTCTGGAGCGCAGACTTGATTCATTCTTTTATACCGATTACCACAAACCTTCCTTTTTGTTTTTACTGGTGACTTTGTGTCATTAGCAGCGTGAATGTCAGAAGGAAAACTGATTCTCTGCCTCCGCCTGTTGCAGCAGTGTGACTTTGTCTCCTATGTCGTTTACACACAAGGCCTTAATAAATAAGTGCAGAGGACAGGACCCAGCATCAGCCAATCACAATATATATCTCTATTTCTGACTATAAAATTCTAAGTGCTGAAATCTGATTGGTTGCTGTGGCTGACTGCACATCAGCACTATTTGCATTAAGCTGTAGTCTGTGTGCTTATCCTTAGTAATACAACACAAGGTTCATAATAAACAAACTCTAATGAAGATGCTGATTTGATAATTATATGGCATATACCACCCAGTTTATCAATGTAGGCTGAAATATAAATAATTATAGTGAACAAAATAATGAAACTATAATTAGAGCCTATTAGAGCACAAACATCTCTTTCCTAGAATGATCATTGATGTCCCTGACTATCTCCGCCAGCTGACAGAGACAGCCTGACAATGCAGCTTTTAATGTAAATGTAGTTATTTCTTCCTGCTGTGAGTTTGGGATTTTCTGACAGATAACTGTGACGTTTCTGCTTTGTGGTTACACTGGATTCGTCCGCATCTGGTGTTTATTTAGCACTCTACAAACTCCTTCAGTAGTGTAAAGCCTAGTTCACACTTCTCAGCGAAGATTGGCATATGACTGGAACACAACGCCCGCGATCCCACGCCATCTGCCCTGCCATGCGTTGTACAGCTTCCGTGGGCCTAATCCGGCCCGTGAGCTGTAGTTTTCCCAGCACTGCCCTAAACTGTCCCTTAACTAAGACAGATACACTATACATAAATTGACCCTAGACTACAATACATACATAGACATATGACTATGGTAGGGATTAGATTGACAAGACAATGCAAATTATCCCTTTTCGCCATTGTAAGCAAGGCAAGCATCCAGAACCGCTGGTGTATAGTAGCCTACACAGCGGTTCTGGATGCTTGCCTTGCTTACAGGGGCGAAAAGAGATAATTTGCATATTCATAAGTGGAGCATTGTGGGTAACCACAAATGTTCACTTATAGCTCAATTATTGCAAATTTCCTTCTGTTTTAAGAAGGCAAATTCCACCAAGCATTGCTTATTAGTAGGAGGGCTTTTCGGTCTCTTTTATCCCTCTATACATTCCTAGTGGTTTGGGTCACCCCGAGCTGCTTGGTTACTCTGTTGACAAGACAATATACTCTGTACACTGAATAGGTTATTAATGGAGGTAAAGTTAAGCCATAAAAAAACTTCTTTTTACTTGCCATTTATCTAAAGCAATATGAGCATAGCTGAAACGCCGCACTCCTCCGGCAGAACAATGTAATTATACCCCCCAAATCCCCGGGGCAAAATTTGGGGATCGTTTCCTGGTAGAGGCAGAACTTTGTGCAGTAGCTCTGCCTCTGCTAGAGTCAATCTCCGCTGATCGCCGCCTCTTCCCGCCTCTTTCAGTGATAGAAGACTGAGAGGGGCGGGGAGAGGCGGGGAGAGGTGGAGATTGACTCTAGCAGAGGCAGAGCTACTGCACAAAGTTCTTCCTCTACCAGGAAGCGATCCCCGAATTTTGCCCCAGGGATCTGGGGGGTATAATTACATTGTTCTGCCGCAGGAGTGCAGCGTTTCAGCTATGCTATTATTGCTTAAAGGAATACTATCAATACTCAAGTGTTCTAAAATGACAATGTACAAATAATGTCTAAGTAGCTGTGTAAACATTTTCATACTTTTTATGTAAAATATTAGAGGCAAAAGCTGTAATTTATTGAGGGTAGGATTTAGCTATATTGGGACAAATCAATTGCAGAAGGGGTGTCTGCTTCAATGCACAAGAGTTAGCATATCAGACTACAGAAAGCAAATATCAAACATATCAAACTCTGAAAGCAAAAACAGTATGAAAAGCTGTGACAATTAGTTACATTTCCTCTGCTCTCTTCAGACACTTCAGTCAGAAACACAGGACACAGGAGCTGCAGCTGTTGGGTGCTCTCTTCTCTGTCAAACACAGAGCTACACATAGAGTTACACACAGAGTTAACTGATCAAGTGTGAGGGGAATTTCCCCTCTCCTCATGGCTCAGTCAGCCATCAGTTTTGGCGTCAGTAAAGTTTGAAAGTATTTTGATAACAGTAAACAAAGAGGTTGCTACTAAAATGTATACACCAGTACTTAGCAGCACTTCCCAAACAATTCCTGTGTCAATTGAAAAAAATACGTGAATCGATAGTATTCCTTTAAGATGAATGGCAAGTAAAAAGAAGTATTTTTATTTTTTTTTGCTTCAGACTCTCTATACAGGCTTCTTTACACTAAAGGTGGCTACACACTATACAATAAAATGATCCAATTTTACGGCAATTCGATAAATATGATCGGATCTCCCGAACAAATCGAATGCTTTTTTTTCATTTGACTGAAATATCTGATCGGATTTCCCGTTGTTTTTTTTTCCCCGATTTTTATCGATCCGGAATGCTGGAAATTGTTCTTGAATTTTTATAAAGATTGTTTCTCAGAGTTTCCAATAATTTTTATCATAAGTGCACAAACCCTCCCCACAAATGGAGGGGTGAGAATAATAGTGGAAGGGAAGAGGTGCCCCAAAAAATAGGTAGGTTGATAATAATAATAATGTAAATTTGCTTATCTCAAAAAGAAGAAAGCAACAGATGCTCTGAGCATCGTTACAGCTTCTTAACCACTTGAGGACCTAGGGCTTTACCCCCCTTAAGGACCGGCCACTTTTTTTCCATTCAGACCACTGCAGCTTTCACGGTTTATTGCTCGCTCATACAACCTACCACCTAAATGAATTTTGGCTCCTTTTCTTGTCACTAATAAAGCTTTCTTTTGGTGCTATTTGATGGCTGCTGCGATTTTTACTTTTTATTATATTCATCAAAAAAGACATGAATTTTGGCAAAAAAAATATTTTTTTAACTTTCTGTGCTGACATTTTTCAAATAAAGTAAAATTTCTGTATACATGCAGCGCAAAGAATGTGGACAAACATGTTTTTGATAAAAAAAAAAACCATTCAGTGTATATTTATTGGTTTGGGTAAAAGTTATAGCGTTTACAAACTATGGTGCAAAAAGTGAATTTTCCCATTTTCAAGCATCTATGACTTTTCTGACCCCCTGTCATGTTTCATGAGGGGCTAGAATTCCAGGATAGTATAAATACCCCCCAAATTACCCCATTTTGGAAAGAAGACATCCCAAAGTATTCACTGAGAGGCATAGTGAGTTCATAGAAGATATTATTTTTTGTCACAAGTAAGCGGAAAATGACACTTTGTGACAAAAAAAAAAAAGTTTCCATTTCTTCTAACTTGCGACAAAAAAAAAAAAATAAAATCTGCCACGGACTCACCATGCCCCTCTCTAAATACCTTGAAGTGTCTACTTTCCAAAATGGGGTCATTTGTGGGGTGTGTTTACTGTCCTGGCATTTTGGGGGGTGCCTAATTGTAAGCACCCCTGTAAAGCCTAAAGGTGCTCATTGGACTTTGGACCCCTTAGCGCAGTTAGGCTGCAAAAAAGTGCCACACATGTGGTATTGCCGTACTCAGGAGAAGTAGTACAATGTGTTTTGAGGTGTATTTTTACACATACCCATGCTGGGTGGGAGAAATATCTCTGTAAATGACAATCTTTTGATTTTGTTTACACACAATTGTCCATTTACAGAGAGATTTCTCCAACCCAGCATGGGTATGTGTAAAAATACACCCCAAAACACATTTTACTACTTCTCCCGAGTACGGCGATACCACATGTGTGGCACCTTTTTGCACCCTAACTGTGCTAAGGGGCCCAAAGTCCAATGAGTACCTTTAGGATTTCACAGGTCATTTTGCGGAATTTGATTTCCAGACTACTCCTCACGGTTTTGGGCCCCTAAAATGCCAGGGCAGTATAGGAACCCTGCAAATGACCCCATTTTAGAAAGAAGACACCCCAAGGTATTCTGTTAGGAGTATGGTGAGTTCATAGAAGATTTTATTTTTTGTCACAAGTTAGCAGAAATTGATTTGGAATTGTTTTTTTTCACAAAGTGTCACTTTCCGCTAACTTGTGACAAAAAATAAAATCTTCTATGAAATCACCATACTCCTAACGGAATACCTTTGGGTGTCTTCTTTCTAGAATGGGGTCATTTGTGGGGTTCCTATACTGCCCTGACATTTTAGGGGCCCTAAACCGTGAGGAGTAGTCTTGAAACCAACAATGTCGCAAAATGACCTGTGAAATCCTAAAGGTACTCATTGGACTTTGGGCCCCTTAGCGCAGTTAGGGTGTAAAAAAAGTGCCACACATGTGGTACCACCGTACTCAGGAGAAGTAGTATAATGTGTTTTGTGGTGTATTTTTACAGATACCCATGCTGGGTGGGAGAAATATCTCTGTAAATGACAATCTTTTGATTTTTTTTTACACACAATTGTCCATTTACAGAGAGATTTCTCCCACCCAGCATGGGTATGTGTAAAAATATACCCCAAAACACATTATACTACTTGTCCTGAGTACGGCGATACCACATGTGTGACACTTTTTTGCAGCCTAGGTGCGCTAAGGGGCCCAACGTCCTATTCACAGGTCATTTCGAGGCATTTGTTTTGTAGACTACTCCTCACGGTTTAGGGCCCCTAAAATGCCAGGGCAGTATAGGAACCCCACAAGTGACCCCATTTTAGAAAGAAGACACCCCAAGGTATTCAGTTAGGAGTATGGTGAGTTCATAGAAGATTTTATTTTTTGTCACAAGTTAGTGAAAAATGACACTTTGTGAAAAAAAACAATAAAAATCAATTTCCGCTAACTTTTGACAAAAAATAAAATCTTCTATGAACTCGTCATACACCTAACAGAATACCTTGGGGTGTCTTTTTTTCTAAAATGGGGTCACTTGTGGGGTTCCTATACCGCCCTGGCATTTTACGGGCCCAAAACCGTGAGTAGTCTGGAAACCAAATGTCTCAAAATGACTGTTCAGGGGTATAAGCATCTGAAAATTTTGATGACAGGTGGTCTATGAGGGGGCGAATTTTGTGGAACCGGTCATAAGCAGGGTGGCCTTTTAGATGACAGGTTGTATTGGGCCTGATCTGATGGATAGGAGTGCTAGGGGGTGACAGGAGGTGATTGATGGGTGTCTCAGGGGGTGGTATAAGGGGAAAATAGATGCAATGAATGCACTGGGGAGGTGATCGGAAGGGGGTCTGAGGGGGATCTGAGGGTTTGGCCGAGTGATCAGGAGCCCACATGGGGCAAATTAGGGCCTGATCTGATGGGTAGGTGTGCTAATGGTTGACAGGAGGTGATTGATGGGTATCTCAAGGTGTGATTAGAGGGGGGAATAGATGCAAGCAATGCACTGGCGAGGTGATCAGCGCTGGGGTCTGAGGGCATTCTGAGGGTATGGGCGGGTGATTGAGTGCCCTAGGGGCAGATAGGGGTCTAATCTGATGGGTAGCAGTGACAGGGGGTGATTGATGGGTAATTAGTGGGTGTTTAGGGTAGATAACAGATGTAAACACTGCACTTGGGAGGTGATCTGATGTCGGATCTGCGGGCGATCTATTGGTGTGGGTGGGTGATCAGATTGCCCGCAAGGGGCAGGTTAGGGGCTGATTGATGGGTGGCAGTGACAGGGGGTGATTGATGGGTGATTGACAGGTGATTGACAGGTGATCAGTGGGTTATTACAGGGAAGGACAGATGTAAATAATGCCCTGGCGAATTGATAAGGGGGGGGGGTCTGAGGGCAATCTGAGCGTGTAGGCGGATGATTGGGTGCCCGCAAGGGGCAGATTAGGGTCTGATCTGATGGGTAACAATGACAGGTGGTGATAGGGGGTGATTGATGGGTAATTAGTGGGTGTTTAGAGGAGAGAATAGATATAAACACTGCGCTTGGGTGGTGATCTGATGTCAGATCTGCGGGCAATCTATTGGTGTGGGTGGGTGATCAGATTGCCCGCAAGGGGCAGGTTAGGGGCTGATTGATGGGTGGCGATGACAGGGGGTGATTGATGGGTGGCAGTGACAGGGGGTGATTGATGGGTGATTGACAGGTGATCAGTGGGTTATTACAGGGAAGGACAGATGTAAATAATGCCCTGGCGAATTGATAAGGGGGGGTCTGAGGGCAATCTGAGCGTGTAGGCGGGTGATTGGGTGCCCGCAAGGGGCAGATTAGGGTCTGATCTGATGGGTAACAGTGACAGGTGGTGATAGGGGGTGATTGATGGGTGATTGATGGGTAATTAGTGGGTGTTTAGAGGAGAGAATAGATGTAAACACTGCGCTTGGGTGGTGATCTGATGTCGGATCTGCGGGCGATCTATTAGTGTGGGTGGGTGATCAGATTGCCCGCAAGGGGCAGGTTAGGGGCTGATTGATGGGTGGCAGTGACAGGGGGTGATTGATGGGTGATTGACAGGTGATTGACAGGTGATTGACAGGTGATCAGGGGGGATAGATGCATACAGTACATGGGGGGGGGGGGGGGTCTGGGGAGAATCTGAGGGGTGGGGGGTGATCAGGAGGGAGCAGGGGGCAGGGGGGGATAAAAAAAAATAGCGTTGACAGATAGTGACAGGGAGTGATTGATGGGTGATTAGGGGGGTGATTGGGTGTAAACATGGGTCTGGGGGTGGGCAGGGGGGGTCTGAGGGGTGCTGTGGGCGATCAGGGGGCAGGGGGGGGGGGAAATCAGTGTGCTTGGTGCAGACTAGGGTGGCTGCAGCCTGCCCTGGTGGTCCCTCGGACACTGGGACCACCAGAGCAGGAGGCAGCCTGTATAATACACTTTGTAAACATTACAAAGTGTATTATACACTTTGTATGCGGCGATCGTCGGTTTAACATCCCGCCGGCACTTCCGTATAGCGGCGGGATGTTGCAGCGGGTGAGCGGCGTCAGGAGCCGGCGGAGGATCGCATCACGGATGACGCGTTCGCTCCGCCCATGCCCTTACAAGGACCGCCGCCTCTGTGGGTGAGCTGGTCCTTGCAGGGTACGCTGTGCGTTAGGCGGTCGGGAAGTGGTTAAGACACTGTGTATTTATTTGATTAGCCAGAGAGCCACAAAATGTGTTATCTCTTTAGTGTCCAACAAAAAACTTGATTTTCATATATATACGTTGCTTTCTTCTTTTTCAGGTAAACAAATTTACATAATTATTAACACCCTTGACCTACCTATTAGAGGCGCCTCTTCTCTTCCAGTAATCCTTGACATTAAAGTTGATTGAAAAGATTGCTTGCAGCCGCCCTCTCCTCTGAGCACGACTGTGGCCACACTGCACAGACACAAAGTATGGAGTGTATGGCTGTGCACAAGTGGCTTTGCACTACTGCGCAAATGCACTGGCGTCTGCACATTGTGGACATGCTTGTACACGTAGGGGCAGAAAAGGATTATGATGAAATGGGGCCCTAGGCAAGATAGCAGTTTTTTCCCACCACTGATGGTCACCTGGCTTTTTTTAGTAGGATTTGTTAGGGGGTAGCATCCACTAGGCTCCTAGTCTTTCTCCAGGACAGGTGCGGACTGACCCGGGGGGACGGGGGGCAATCGCCCCCCGGGCCGTTCAAATACCAAGTACTTAGGACTGGCGTGCGGGCACAGGACAATTGTGCAGACCGCAGTGAGTTACACAGTAGCAAGCTGTACGCGCGCAGCAGCCTCGCGCGATGTTTGCCACTAAGCCAGCCTCCGGCCCACCCCCTGTAATAGTCAGACAGACTTACTGTATGGGCGGAGGCTGATGAATAAAGATGCACGCATGGCTTGCACCAATCCGGTCTGCCTCCATCCTCCCCTTTCAATTATCCAATCGGGCTGAGGCGGCCTGGCCGTGGCGTGCATGCCCTGGTGCGTGCACTGCAGGCAGCGTGCTGCGTGAGCGTGTTCACGCTATTTGGCCGGAAGTTGGGGGTGGGACTTCACTTCACTTGACTCCGCCCCCCGCCTGGAGCCATCAGCCATTCCCGCTCAGCTCACTTATCTGCTGAGGAGAAGCCTGGCTGTCAGAGTGAGCCTTCTGCTGGGCTGACTGTAGGAGGAGTCGGACTCGGAGGGTTCTGCGTGAGAATAGGCTTATGGTGCCCATACATGGTACCATTTTTTTATTTTTTTTACTTTTTTTTTCAAATAGATCAGTTTCGAATAGATCCTTTTGTTTGACTTATCCGTTACATCGAATATACAGATTTTTCCCAATTTTTTTATTGTACCGTGTATGGACACCTTTAGCCATAGTAAAATATTGGTATTTAATTCCACTATTTGACACTTTAATGGCAAAATGAAGCTATTAAATACCAACATTTTACTATCAGCATTACTGGGCACCCAAATTTCTCCTTGCTCTTTTGTTCTATAGATGCCCTGGGTGGCCAGGTAGGTAGTAGCAGTGAGTGGGGGACAAGTTAATTAGTGGTGTTTTTATACGTAACCTGGGGCTTCCTCCAACCCTATGAAGTGCATGGACTCGCTTATGGTCTCCCCAGCCGCTCCATTCTCTCGTTATCCCTGCCAGTAATCTGGGCAGTCACTGCCACCCATGCTTTTCTGTGCAGCGATGTACACCTGCGCCGGCACGGAATGCTTTCTGCTGCAACAGGAGTGTGCTTGACGTATTGTCTTCGTGCTAACATTATTAGATTTGCACACAAGAAAGATATGGCCTTGGGCTGGGGATGCCGTGAAACGGGCCTCTAGTTTGGCCAAAAGGTCCCAGTCCTCCCCTGCTCCAGGACCTAGGCAACTGCCTAGGTTTGTCTTGTGGATGATCCGGCTCTGCTTAGGGAGCAAAGATGAAGAGGGTCCCAGCCAACAGTGGATGAGTCACAAAAGATCGTGGAAGCCTCGGGAACATCCAGAATTTTACCCCTACTGACAAAGTATGTAACTTTTTTTTTAAGTTACAAATTTACTTTAAGGAAGGGGTTACCATTTAGAGGACATATTAGAGTAAGCTTCAAAAATGGGTTGCCGTTAGAGGAGAGGTTAGGCATCAGGATGGAATTAGAAATAGGGGAGAGGTAATGGTAAGCTTTTAAGTAAATTTTACCTTTAGCAGAGATGTTAGGGTTGGGCATCAGTTAGGGGTTAACTTTAAGGAGTGGGGGTTAGGATAGGGCATTGGAGGGGGTTAGGGGTAGGTTTAAAGATTGGGTTACCATTTAGAGGAGAGATTAGGGTTTGTCAAGGGATTAACTTTAAGAATGGAAACTAAAAGGTCAGGGTTTAAAAGGGATATTTCATACAGGGATTGGTAATAAGTATGTGAATGACAAGGAAGAAACAATGAGATTGGTAATAAGTAGATGAATGAAAACTTGCTTAATCTAAATGCTGACAAAACTGAGGTTCTTGTTATCAGAGCTCAGCGCCTAATGGCAAAGCAGCTCCAGACACAGTCAACACCACTGAAAGTAGGGAACTCAGGCCTTACCAGCTCCAACTCTGTGCACAGCTTAGGTTTACTAACTGATGGGGAAATACACTTAGGGAATCACATTTCAGCTGTTGTGAAACATTCCTACTTTCACCTAAGGAATATTGCAAAAATTAAGCACCTCATTCCTTCAGAGGATCTTCCAACCCTAGTTCACATCCTCATCACATCACAGCTGGACTATGCAGGCCTTCCAAACAAACGCCCTCTATCCAGGCCTTCCAAACAAAGACCTACATTGCCTACAGCTGGTACAGAATGCTTCTGAAAGACACATAACACCAATCCTTTGCTCACTACACTGGCTACCCATAAATGTGGCATGCTAACATTCAAATCCTTGCACGACCTATACCCTAGATACCTGAAGGATTTGTTGCAACTGTTTCATACCTCCCACAACTTCAAATCAAAAGGATCCAATAACTTGACCATCCTCAGAGTTCAACTAAAGACCTTCAGAGCCAGAACTTTCTGTCATGCAGCTACTCTGTTGAATGCCTTGCCAAACTTAATCAAGTCAGCTCCAGCCCTAGACATGTTTAAATAAAAACTGAAAAGCCACCTGTTTATCACTTAACTTTTTCCTCTGTACGCATCACTATGTACTGATCAGAGACAAGCTTAGGCACTTTGGGTCGTACGGGCGAAAATCGCTTTACAAATGTTTTGTTGTTGTGGAAAACATTGCCAAAAAACGCATAGCTAAATGCAGTGCTGACCCCAAAATGAATGGCAACCATTTCAAAAGAATGCACTAACTATATTGTAGTGCTGATCTTCTGCATTTAATGCTATCAGAGTCACTGACCCAGAATGAGTGTAAAGCCGCATCTACACGAGTAGATGCGGCCGCGATGCTCCTTATCAATCGAGCCGCTGATGCGGCTCAATTGATAAGATCCGACAGGACGGATCTCCGCACCGCCGATTCCCTGCTCGTTCCCCGCGAGGGGACAATGGCAGGGAATCGAGCGGAAGATAAGCGGCGCCGGCGGGGACAAGCGGGCACGAGCGGGGAATCGAATGCAGCGCACTCGCGGCGAGCGGGGACGCGGCGGGCACGCGGAAGAGGTGATCCGGTGGTTCAATTAGACTTGTGTAGATGAGGCTTAAAAGGTGTTCTGAGGCAAGTCTGGCTCCACTATGTGCATGCCTGCTCTGTGTCTGTATGACCCATACTGTACTGAAATCAAAAGATATATTATCTATAGACAGCCCTTCTACCGTTCTCATCATATGATTGCGCTATCGCGTGCTGCATGCATTTTTGTTTGTAATAAATGGGATCTGCAGTGCAGCGCATAGTAGCGCAGATGGCGTGCAATCGGACGCGTTGCGTTCTGATCGCACAGCCATCAGCGCTAAATGATGTGAACGAGGCCTGAAGGCCATGCTAAGAATTCCCCATGAAGAGATGTACTAACCCAAAACCTGTTGGTTCTGTCAGATTTCAACTACCTACTGTAAGTGACAGCAACATAGGCGAAAAGGGATGTATGGCTCTATTTACTCTGGAAGAAATGTACTTCTTATTTGTATGTGTTTTCAATTTTAAGATTTTCGCAACAGTTTCTCTTTAAAGGGCATCCACAGCTATAATTACTAGTTAATTCCCAGGAAAGTTGACTGCCATCTGGAGTCAGGAAGGAATTTTTCCCTTCTAACGCTAATTGGCCCAGGCCTTGTAAGGATTTTCCCCTTACCCTGGACCAGTTGGGATATGTGTGGGTTCAGTACTGTGGGGTTTTTTTGTTTTGCTTTAGCTTGTTTTTTTTCTTATGGGTGAACTTGATGGATGTATGTATTTTTTCAACCAAACTATGTTACAAGATGTTGCCAACTGCATCATGTAAAAGCAGTGTTGTGTAAATTAAGCAAATGTCTATTAGAGTCGTATCTCATCTATCTCTTCCCTCCCCCCCCCCCCCCCCATGAATAAATGAACTCTATTGTGTATAAACTGAAGATTGTTGGCAGGGTGGCTAGGAGATTAGAATTTGTTTTGTTGCAAATCTATGACAGACTACCATACATAATAAATGTTGAAACTACTACTTTACTTCTAAATTATTCAGATTGACCAAGTTTTGTGGTGGATTGTATCTTAAAGTGAACCAGAGATGAAGCACCCTCATATATTTTACCATATATATCAGTGGGAACATTAGAGAAAACACCTACCCTGCTCTCTGTTTCATTCTTCACTTATCAGCCCTAATAAAATCCCCCACTGAGCATTCAAGCCTGGCTTTGCTCGGGAATCATTATAGCTGAGTCATTATAGCAGAGCCAGAAGGGGCAGGCTTGGGCTTGAAAAGACATCAGAGAAAACAGACTCAGCTATAATCATTACCGAGCAAAGCCAGACTGAATGCTCAGTCAGGGATTTTATCAGGGCTGATAACAAGCAGGCTGTACAGTGAAGGATGAAGTAGAGAGCAGGGTAGGTGTTTTCTCTAATGCTGGGCATACACGGCGTCGAGGGGAGGATTATAAATCGAGCCTGATGGCTCGATTGATAATATCCAACGTGTTCGATCACAGCGGGGATCGATTCCGCGCTCGCGCGGACGAGCGGGGATGCGCCGGTGGTCGATCCGCTGGCTAATCGGCTGCCGGATCGACCCGTGTATGCCCAGCATAATGTTCCCACTGATATATATGGTAAAATACATGAGGGTGCTTCGTCTCATCTCTGGTTCACTTTAAGATACAATCCACCACAAAACTTGGTCAATCTGAATAATTTAAAATATTAATTATACTTTTTAAAATGCTTTTATGAAGGTGAATTCCTTTGTGGAATCTGAGACACGGAGATTTAAAATCTACCCCTTGGGCAGGAATGTTCCTTAGCTTTGCTATTTGTTATCCAGCAAAGAAATGGCGAGACTACAATTTTGAAAGAGCTATTTTTTTTTTTTTTTTTTAACTAAACAAAAAAGAGGCAGTGAAGAATAAGAGTGCAGGTTAACTGAAAGTGGGTAATTGTGCAATTATGCTTCTCTAAACACTGACAATTAAACTTCCAAAGAAATAGCCATAATGCAGTAGACATGACTGCTGAGCATTTTACCTAATTTACATAGAATATGAAGGATGAAAATAGCATTCTGATGCTATTTGTCTTTATTTAACACTGCAGTTGCATCTGTGGTAAGTTTCTGGATTATAAAGTTCTGCTTGTGCTGTATTTCAGGCATTGTGTCATTTTAGTACAGGATATTGGTTTGTAAATGAACTCCTGATATCCTGTAAGTAGTCTCCTTAACTTGACAAAAACCCAAACTTTCCCAATGCTCATTTTGTCGCCTGACTATTCTGTAACCTTTCCCTTCACCCCCTTCCTATACCTAACACTAACTTAAAGAGAGCCCAAGGCATAAATAAGTTTAAAAAGGAAATACTTACCAGAGGAGAGGGAAGCCTCTGGATCACTCACCGGGACCCTTTTTTTTAAAGTGGACCCAAATTAAAAATACAAGATTTCAGAAATAAAATCTATTTTCTAAATGATAATAATAAATAGCAGCCTTTTTTAAGCTGCATGATGACAAATATAAAATATTCTACATTTATTGGAGGAACCCCTCCCTTCCTTTCATATTGCCAGGACAGAATCCGGCAGAGTGGTGGAGTAGGTGGTGTCCGGCAGTGGAGGAATTGCTAATGGCTGCCACCTGTATAACCCTAGTTATGAAAAGAGAAGGGTGAAAAGCATGCACTGAAATGCTCATAGGCTTGAAGGAGTGTTTATTTATCTTTGTATGTGTCAGAGTGGTGCAACTAAATATTTTTAATTAAAAAAATGTTTGGTTTGGGTCTGCTTTAACCACTTCAGCCCTCAGTCGTGTTTCACTGTATGCATCCAAGCAATTTTCACCTCCCATTCATTCACCTATATCTTTATCACTACTTATCACAATTAACTGATCTATATCTTGTTTTTCCCGCCACCAATTAGGCTTTCTTTGGGGGGAGGGGGGGGTACATTTTGCTAAGAGCTACTTTACCGTAAATTCATTTTAACAGGAAGAATAAGAAAAAAACGGAAAAAGTTCATTATTTCTCAGTTTTCGGCCATTATAGTTTTAAATAATACATGCCTCCATAGTTAAAACCCACATATTGTATTTGCCTAATAGTCCCGGGTATTACACTGTTTAAATTATGTCCCTATCACAATGTATGGTGACAATATTTTATTTGGAAATAAAAGTGCATTTTTTCCGTTTTACATCCATCACTGTTTACAAGCTTATAATTAAAGTTTTTTTTGTTTTTTTTTTATTAAACATTTTATTTGGGTATTTTTGGGAGGGTGGGATGTAAATAGAATTTTTTTTATGTAAATATGTGTTTATTTTTATTGTTTTAAATGTACATGAGAGAGAAGCAGTCGCTTTTTCTGTCGGGGAAAAAGATCAGTGATCGGGCACCTTGTCCCGATTCACTGATTCTCTGGCTAACGAACCGCAGGCCGGAAACGCGTGTGCATGTGTGCGATTGGCCGCGGGAGCGCTAATGCGGCCTTTTGGACATATATTATACGTCCAAAAGGCCAAAGTAGTTAACATTGGGCCATGCTCCTCTTCTGGCAAGAGCACTCCCAAATGAGCATGGGTACGTCTAAGCAGTAGCATGGAGCCGCTAGAACACTGCTTGCTGTGCAGTGTTCAGGCGTGGCCATACTCGCACAGGCATAGTACGGCCACGAACCATGCCTAAAGAGGAGTACCGCCCTAATTTGATTACTGAAAAGCCCTTGTCAGTAATTTCAGGGGGGGTGTGCTTGACAATGGGGAAAAGGAGGACCAGGTGGGAAGTCTTAATAGGATCCAAGGTTGCCCTTTTCTTAGGGCTTATTTACTTTTTTTTACTTTTTTATGCCTCAGGTACACTTTAAAGCCATCCTCTAGGAATGAACCTATTATATGCCGATATTTCACTGTGACCTAACCTCTCCCTACTCTCATACAGAACCCTCCCATGGTGGGCAACTAATAGCCCCACCTGACAACTAATAACCCCTTCACAACTAATAGCCCTTTCCACATCTATGCCCCACAAACTAATAACTGCCCGGACAACTAATAACCCCTCACAACTAATAACCCCTTTTTGGACAACTAATAACTACCCCCCTGTGGCACCTATCCTTAAACCCCCCGCAACAACAATAGTTGCCCACTATACAAACTGCGGTTACCAATTGTCGACACTTCCCTATTTAGCGCTCACCCATTTTTGTTGCTCTACTTTTAGCTGCTCCGCCCTACAACGGCACATAAGTTGACCAGTTAGCTGCATTATTATATACACATTTAGGTTGGAATTCTGCTTTGATAACTGGAGTGACTGTTTTGCAGACTTTTGGACTTTGAAATGGTAGATTTGTGAAAGATTTATTTGTACCCAATATTGCAACCATCAAAGCTATGGAAGTAATATTAGATTCCTGAACAAACCACCACTTCACTGAAACTAACATGGCAGCTAAAAATAATTATGAAAAAGTAGCAGAGCTAATCCTCATATCTGTAGGTGATTGTAAAATTAAAAAGGAATTGTGAGGTATTTTTTTATTTACATTCCAACTAAATAATTATATTATTTTGTCCAAATTACCAAAGTCACAAAAATAAAATCTGATATTGCAAATAAATAATTTTACGTACATTAATCCAACAGGTCAGAGATAATGGTAAAGAATTCCAAATTTTACATGTAACAGAAACATGTTTAATTACTGGACAAAAATAAAGAGGGATAAACTATTTAATATATTTATGTATATGATTTCCTAAATATTTTAACTCCGAGCAATCAGTTCCAATGATGCAGAAAGAGGTTTATTTGCATCACACAGCAAAGGATCCCATGAATATCATAAATTGTTTTCTCTAAGTTGTTGAAGTTTGCCTTGAAATGAATAAGAGCCATTATATCTAACTAGCTAAAAGTTATCTATATTAAAGCAATATGTAGTAATGCAAATTCTGACACTTACCTATGGAGTTGGAAGACTCTGCCTCTTATTGGACCTTTCCTGTCCCCCCATCATTGTCCTCATTCCCCCGCTGTCCCCTGGGGAAGTTACACCACCTTGTAGAGCTGTCAGATGGCTTTGGGAACACTCTTGTCCCCAAGTGCTCCTGAAGATGAGACATGAGATCTCCTGAAGCCTTTGGATGGTCCATCCATAAAAGCTTATTTGACCAATTGGTTAAATAAATTCAACAAGGGTGACAGCACTGGAACAAGGGGGCCAAGAGGAGACAGGGCAGGCTCAATAGGATCCAGAGACTTCCCTCTCCATAGGTAAGTATCAGACCTTTTTTTTTCATCCCTTCAGTTTTACTTTAAAACTGTACCATCTACAAAAATCTGAGGTCCATCTCAATTCCCTTTAGAGCCTCCAATAGATACTCCTATTCCATAGAAATGCTTTTTCTGCAACTGCCAATATAATGATCCTAGATCTATACTTTAATATTAATATCTGATCCCTCTGAAGGGATAAATGTACTTTAATCTGAATATAAAATGGAAGTTATATAAGTAGGAAATCTATACACAAATGTTTTGCAAACGGTTAAATATCAAAATTAACTAGCATTCGAATTGTTTAACCAGAATTAGAATTCAAAGTAATCTAAGTTTCAGTCCATGAACGCTAAGGCACGTCTCTGCATGTTGAAACATCTTAAATAGGTTTTGTGCCAACATTTCTTCATAATGTGAAATAAAAAATGTACAGGGAAACATCAACAGCAGATATGTCAATTTGCAATCCAAACATTTCATTGTTAACCTAGTAGATGATGAAGAAATATCTTCATCAAGAAATTAAGATTGTCCACCAGAAAAATAAATTGTATCTGAATATCTGTCTTTGGGAATGATGTTGAATGTATAAAAGGCTTAACAATGTCCCTCAAAACAGCTATCACCGGTAATATTATGTTGATCCAAAAGCTTTGTACCAACATTATCAGTAATCAATGAAATTGTTATTGATAAATTGTGCTCTTTACCAATCATGGTGTAACGGTCGGGTGACCGAGCCGTCACCAACGGTACTGATTCCCGCCCAGGGAAGCTGGAGAGGGGCGGACGGATTGTCTAGATTAGAGCCAGGTCATACACGGGTGATCAGATGCAGGTTTGTGGGATCAGGCAGGGGGATAATCTAATTCAAGCCAGGTCATACACGGGTGATCAGATACAGGTATGTGGGATCAGGCAGGAGGATAGTCTAATTCAAGCCAGGTCATACACAGGTGATCAGATACAGGTTTGTGGGATCAGGCAGGAGGATAGTCTAATTCAAGCCAAGTCATACACGGGTGATCAGATACAGGTTTGTGGGATCAGGCAGGAGGATAGTCTAATTCAAGCCAGGGCATACACGGGTGATCAGATACAGATACTAACTCCCAGTGACTATATAGCACCCACGGGTCTGCAGATGTACAGTACAGCACAGTGACTAGCTAGGAACACTCTTAGGAAGCAACAGCAGAAACTACAGTAACCTGCACGGAGCGAGCTACTGTCAGCCTACAAGCGGCGAATTATATGCTATAACAGGCGTGCAGCCGCGGACCGGAAGTACTTATATACCCTCCGGCCGTGTCACTTCCGGACCGCCCGCCGCCTGGACGCATAGAGTGGACGCATGTCCATACGCGTCCGACCCATGCGTCCTTTGGAACGCATGCGCCTGCCCACTGCCGCTGGAGACGACGTTGTGGGACGCAAGCCGGAAGTATCCGGATCATCGCGGGCGCGCGGACCAGGTTGTATCATTACATTACCCCCCCCCCCTGAGGAGTGACCCCCGGGCACTCTAACCCCGGCTTATTGGGGAACTTGGCATGAAATTCCTGGACCAATTCCCGGGCATGCACCTTTCGTGCCGGAACCCAATGCCGCTCTTCCGGCCCGTATCCCCTCCAATCAATCAAATATTGCAACGAGTTTCTAACCTTCCTTGAATCCAAAATTTTCTCCACCTCAAACTCGGTTTCACCTTGCCCTAACACCGGAGGAGGGGGGGCGGAGGAGGTTCGGAAATCTTTTGCTGACTTAAGTAAGGAGACATGAAAAGAATTCCCAATTCTCAAAGAACCAGGCAGCTTGACCCTGTATGCGACTCTATTAATTCGTTTCACTATGGGAAATGGTCCAATGTACCGAGGACCCAACTTGGGTGTTGGTTGTTTCAATGGGATGTTCCTTGTCGACACCCAGACTAGATCCCCTGGACAGAATTCTGGTTCTGGGGATCTAAACTTGTCAGAAAAGTGTTTTTGTTTCCTTGTGGCCTTTTCTAGGTTTTCCTGAACCTTCTCCCATACGTCTGACATGTTTTTCACCCAGTCCTCCACCATAGGGGAATTAGAGGGTGGGCCTGACAGGGGAGAACATTTCGGATTTGAACCCGTAACCACCTGGAATGGAGACATGCCAGTAGAGGAACTCACTTGGTTGTTAACCGCGAATTCCGCAAAGGGTAAGTAGGATGCCCATTCTTCCTGACTACCTGCCACATAACACCGTAAGTACTGCTCCAAGGTTTGGTTTACTCTCTCAGTCTGGCCATTCGTCTCGGGATGGAACCAAGAGCAAAATGATAACGTGATGCCCAGGCGAGAACAGAACGAACGCCAGAACTGAGAGACAAACTGGACACCTCGGTCCGACACAATTCTCTCAGGAGCCCCATGGAGACGGAAGATGTTAGTAATAAACAGATCAGCCAATTCCTTAGCAGAGGGTAGTTTATTCAAAGGGATGAAATGGGACATCTTACTCAAGCGGTCAACCACTACCCAAATGACCGTATATCCTTTCGAGGCAGGTAAGTCCACAACAAAATCCATGGATATGTCTGTCCAAGGCTTGGATGGGACTGGTAGTGGCTGGAGATAACCGCTAGGTGCAGTGCGGGACACCTTACTACGGGCGCAGATGGCACAAGAGCTGACGTATGCTTTAGCATCTCGTGTCAGGGACGGCCACCACACCCAGCGAGATAGAAGTTCCAGGGTTCTCGTTTCTCCAGCATGGCCAGCAGCTTTATCATCATGGAATAGTTGCAGGACCTTGAATCTCCATTGCGGCGGAACATAAATGAGGTCGGCCGGTTTCCCAGGAGGAGCATCACCTTGGAAAGAAGAGAGAAGGCACATGAGATCTTTTTCCGGGAGAGGGGTAGTCACAGCTGCAGAAAAACACTGAGTAGGCACTATAGGCTCGGGGACCTGGGCCTCAGGAATTTCCGGGCTAAAATAACGCGACAAGGCATCCACCTTCACGTTCTTAGAACCTGGTTTGTAAGTAATGGTGAATTTGAATCTGGAAAAGAATAACGCCCACCGGGCCTGCCTAGGGTTCAACCTCTTAGCAGACCCAATGTACTCCAGATTCTAGTGATCTGTGTACACTGTGACTGGGTACGCTGCCCCCTCCAGCCACTGCCTCCACTCCTCGAGTGCCCACTTAACCCCCAATAACTCCCTGTTCCCGATGTCATAATTCCGCTCCGCGGACGAGAACTTCCTTAAGAGAAAAGGGCAGGGGTGTAACTCCTCGAGAGTGCCAGCATATTGAGAGAGAACCACACCTACACCAAGCTCTGAAGCGCCTACCTCTACTATAAAGGCCCACGTAACATCCGGATGCACTAGGACAGGTGGAGAGCAAAAAGCCTCTTTCAATGTTCTGAAAGCGAGGTGAGCCTGAGGGGACCACTGAGTGGGGTCAGTCCCTTTCTTGGTTAAGTCCGTTAGGGGTGCCACCTTGAGGGAGAACCCTCGGATAAATCTCCTGTAAAAGTTGGCAAACCCCAAGAACCTCTGTAGGGACTTCAGGGTGACCGGTTGAGGCCAGTTGAGGACAGCAGAAACCTTTGCTGGGTCAATGGTTAAGCCTGAACTGGAGATGACATATCCCAGGAAGGGTACCTGTGATACCTCAAAGGCGCATTTCTCGAGCTTGACGTACAATTGGTGCTCTCTTAATTTCTGCAGCACGGCTCGGACGTGATTCCGATGCTCCGAGAGGGAGGAGGAGTAAATTAAAATGTCGTCTAAATAGACTATGACAAATCTCCCCAGAAAATCCCTGAAAATGTCATTTACGAACTCCTGGAAGACTGCAGGGGCATTACAGAGCCCGAAGGGCATCACCAAATACTCATAATGCCCATCATGAGTATTAAATGCAGTCTTCTATTCATCGCCCTGACGAATCCTGATGAGATTATAGGCCCCCCTCAGGTCTAGTTTAGTGAACACCTGAGCCCTCCGAGATCTGCCCAAACAAGTCATCAATTAGTGGAAGGGGATAGCGGTTCTTTACGGTGATCTTGTTCAGACCCCTGTAGTCGATACAGGGCCTGAGACCACCGTCCTTCTTCTCCACGAAGAAGAAGCCCGCCCCTGCAGGAGAGTTAGATGGTCAGAGGAAACCCTTTTCTAAGTGCTCCCGGATGTATTCCCTCATGGCCAACCTCTCAGGGGCTGTCAGGCTGTACAGATGACTCCGAGGAGGCATAGTCCCTTGCAAGAGGTCAATCGGACAGTCATACGGGCGGTGCGGGGGCAATTCATCTGCCGCCCGCGGGGAGAATACATCCGAGAACTGTCTATAGACTTCTGGTACCTGCTATGAATTCAATTGGGTACTAAGAAGGGGTAGGACAGAAAGACAGTTCTTGTGGCAGAACCCTGACCAGTTCACCAGTTGTCCTGAGTGCCAATCCAGAACTGGGTTGTGCTGCCTTAACCAGGGTAATCCCAGCACCAATGGGGTAGAGGGCATATTCAGCAGGAAGAAGGTGATCTTCTCTGAATGCAAAACATCTATTTTAAGATGCAGCTCGGGAGTAACTGCCACCGGGGTCGCTAATTGCAAAGGGGAGTCATCAATGCCGGTCACTTGTAAGGGCTTACTCAAGGGTAAAGAGGGGATGTTTAATCGTCTGGCCAGCGCTACATCCAAGAAATTCCCTGCAGCCCCACTATCAACAAATGCTTGCCACGTTATCCCTTTATCCTGCCAGTCAAGACAAAAGGGAAGCAAAAAACGTGGTCCCTTAGGAGGAATTAACTGCCCGCCTAGATGAACTTCCTCAAATCCACCTAGGCATTCGAGCCAGGTCATACACGGGTGATCAGATACAGGTTTGTGGGATCAGGCAGGAGGATAGTCTAATTCAAGCCAGGTCATACACGGGTAATCAGATACAGGTTTGTGGGATCAGGCTGGAGGATAGTCTAATTCAAGCCAGGTCATACACGGGTGATCAGATACAGGTTTGTGGGATCAGGCAGGAGGATAGTCTAATTCAAGCCAGGTCATACACGGGTGATCAGATACAGGTTTGTGGGATCAGGCAGGAGGATAGTCTAATTCAAGCCAGGTCATACACGGGTGATCAGATACAGATACTAACTCCCAGTGACTAACTAGCACCCACGGGTCTGCAGATGTACAGTACAGCACAGTGACTAGCTAGGAACACTCTTAGGAAGCAACAGCAGAAACTACAGTAACCTGCACGGAGCGAGCTACTGTCAGCCTACAAGCGGCGAATTATATGCTATAACAGGCGTGCAGTCATGGACCGGAAGTACTTGTATACCCTCCGGCCGCGTCACTTCCGGACCGCCCGCCGCCTGGACGCATAGAGTGGACGCATGTCCATACGCGTCCGACCCATGCGTCCTTTGGAACGCATGCGCCTGCCCACTGCCGCTGGAGACGACGTCATGGGACGCAAGCCGGAAGTATCCGGATAATCGCGGGCGCGCGGACCAGGTTGTATCATTACAAATGGCTCTTATTCAATTCCCTTTTTCTCCTAGGTGATATTTTCACACTTTGGCCCAAATGCAATTAACTTTTTCTCCTGAGTTTTCTCCTAGGTGATATTTTTAAACTTGTCTATAAAATGCATTTTAAGTCACCAGAAAGCAGTAAAATACTCAAAATAATTTTGATAATACATTTTTCACCTACTTTTTGGTACTTTTTTAGTTGAAAAGTGCTGGAAAGTTATTTTAAATTGAAAATAAAAAAATATCTCCTAGGAGAAAACTAAGGTGAAAAAGTGAATTGCAAATGGGCCCGTGTCTTAAAGAGGAATTGTAACCAAGGATTGATCTTCATCTCAATCAGTAGCCGATATCGCATTTCCCATGAGAAATCTTTACCTTCTCTCAAATGGATCATCAGAGGGCTCTATATGGCTGACATTACACTGTGGGAGCCTTGTTGCATTGTGGGAAATAATAGCTGTTTCCAACTGCCAAAAAAACAGCATCTCCTTCCACAGAGATCACCTTCCAGCAGTAAAGATGTTGCCATGTGATACATTTCAGAATGTAAATGTGAGAAAATGCGGAAAAGCCGCCGCATGTGCCAAGAGCAAGGCGGCTGACTCCGCGTCCAACGCGGCGGTTTGCACGCATAGACACGCGTCTGGTAGTATGGTGGAATGCGGAAAAGCCGCCGCATGTCCTGACAGCAAAGCGGCTGTTTCCACGTTCAACGCAGCGGTTTGCATGCAGCAGCGTGCGCTTGGTGTGGCTGGGTCTGTTAGTGCACATAGGCAGCAGTGGTGCTCACCGCCAGGTCGTGATCACGCTTACGCGTGGATTCACGACCATTTTGACGCATTCCGCCGCAGACACGCTAAGCCGTGAATAGATTTTCAACCACGAAAATCTACTTCGGCTTCGCGTGAATGCGGACAGAAATCCGCATTCACGCTCGTGAAACCCGGCGCTGAAGTCGTGGTTTGCGGAAATGCGTCAAACTATGCGGAAGTGACACATTGCAGGCCAATCAGAGTGCCCCAGCCAGGCCCTAGCAACCAATCACAGGAGGGGAGCTATGCCCTCCCCTCCTGAATATAAAGCGGCGGCCATGATGGAAAAGCTCTGTCCTTGCTAGACTGTGGTGCTGAGAGGATTATCTCCAGGCCATTGTTGTTTGAGCAAGTGCATTTATTGTGTTAAAAACAAAGCGTTTTTTTTGCTAACACTGCTCTTATACTGTACACAGTTAGCTAGTCAGTGAGTGATTGCTGTAGTTAGTTGTAGTCAGTGTAGTGTAGTGGGAGTGTGGGAGTCTAGTGATTATTTAACTGTGTGTAGTGCAGGCAGGTTCAGTGCTGCAGTGTAGTCAGTGTAGTGGGAGTGGGGATTATCTGTGTGTAGTGCAGGCAGGCAGGTTAGTGCAGCTGCAGTGTTCACTTGTATATTCCAGTGACAGTTATACACTTGTACTATTTGCAGGCAGCCAGTCACGCCGCCGGCGCCGCCACTCTCTGCCAGCGCTGTTCATTCATTCTGTCAGTGACCTTGTGCCATGCCCAGTGCCCACTGCTCGCTCGCTGGCATATGAGCATCTCATTACACAGTGTGACATCCTTGTGTGCCCACTGCATCCTTCAGTGACCTAGTTGTATATCCAGTGCCCACTGCTGTGCCCACTGCATCCTTCAGTGACCTTGTACTGTGCCCACTGCATCCTTCAGTGACCTAGTTGTATATCCAGTGCCCACTGCTGTGCCCACTGCATCCTTCAGTGACCTTGTACTGTGACCACTGCATCCTTCAGTGACCTAGTTGTATATCCAGTGCCCACTGCTGTGCCCACTGCATCCTTCAGTGACCTTGTACTGTGACCACTGCATCATTCAGTGACCTAGTTGTATATCCAGTGCCCACTGCTGTGCCCACTGCATCCTTCAGTGACCTTGTACTGTGCCCACTGCATCCTTCAGTGACCTAGTTGTATATCCAGTGCCCACTGCTGTGCCCACTGCATCCTTCAGTGACCTTGTACTGTGCCCACTGCATCCTTCAGTAACCTAGTTGTATATCCAGTGCCCACTGCTGTGCCCACTGCATCCTTCAGTGACCTTGTACTGTGCCCACTGCATCCTTCAGTGACCTAGTTGTATATCCAGTGCCCACTGCTGTGCCCACTGCATCCTTCAGTGACCTAGTTGTATATCCAGTGCCCACTGCTGTGCCCACTGCATCCTTCAGTGACCTTGTACTGTGCCCACTGCATCCTTCAGTGACCTAGTTGTATATCCAGTGCCCACTGCTGTGCCCACTGCATCCTTCAGTGACCTAGTTGTATATCCAGTGCCCACTGCTGTGCCCACTGCATCCTTCAGTGACCTTGTACTGTGCCCACTGCATCCTTCAGTGCCGTTGTACTGTGCCTGGTGCATCCTTCAGTGACCTTGTACTGTGCCCACTGCATCCAGTGATTCAGTACTAGCAACATGTCTGGCAGGCTTTCGCGGGGTGAGAGGAAAGGGAGTTCAATTGCCTCAGCCACTTCTGGGACTGCTCCACGTCCAGGGAGAGGACGCCCACCTGTACGTGGTCGTGATGCAGCAGAAAGGGGGGCAGCAAAGCCTGGGCCGAGTCAGCGGACGCCATTGTCCAAATATTTTAAAGTTTCTGGTCCCCGTGTGGTGGTTGAGCAAATGGAACCTGACGTACTCATGGACATCATGACTTCCTCCCAGACCTCTACTGTGAGCACCACTCCAAGCAGCAGCAGCAGCAGCAGCAGCCAACGTCCCACGCTTGTTGTGACATCCACCCCAGCACCCACTGGTCAGCAGCCCTCCCAGGATGACAGCGTTCTGTCCCTCAGTCCGGCTTCTGGGAACCTGCTGATGCAAGAAGCTCAGGACTTACTGGGGACCGATGTGGCAGAGATTGAGATCGGGCCACAATCACAAGCGTTGTTGAGTTCTGGTGATGAAGAAGAGGGGTCTGTGTCTGGGGATGTAGGGACAGAAGAGGAGGCGGGGGAGTCAGAGGAAGAGCTGGATTATGATGATGCTGCTGATGATGACGACGTTGTGGACCCTAACTATGTGCAGCCTGCTGAGTCCGTGGAAGAATGGTCAGAGGCAGAGCAGGATGACGAGTCACCTCGGCCTAGGCAAGGATATCGCCATATGTCAGGCAGGGGCAGGGGCATCGGCAGCAGTGGGCGTGGAGGAAGTAGACAGGACACTGCTTCAGCCGGCACCACCACCATGCAACCCCCGGCAACTACTACCACACATTGTTCCGCTGCACCCTCTGCTAGTGGGGGCCGCAGTAAATTAAAGTCACCAGTGTGGGATTGCTTTGAGGAATGTACTGATGACAAAAGGTATGCGGTGTGCAGGTTATGCAGCAAAAGATTGAGCCGTGGGAAAAGTCTGAGCAAGATGGGTACCTCATCCCTCCAGGGCCACCTGAGAAGCCGCCACTGCCACGAGTATCGGACTTTAAGAGGAAGCAGGCACTGCTGGCAGGGGTTCCTGAGAGCAGAAGGCCCACCAGCGCAGCAGAATCCCCCACAGCAGCAGCAGTAGTAGCACGCAAGCGCTCTTCCACCTCGGCTACTCAGGACACAGACATTGAGGCTGGCAGCCAGTGTTCGTCTCTCTCCTCTGTCTCCCCTGCATCCCAGCGTCGTCAGACCCTGCTGAGCGACACCTTTCAGGGTCTGACCAAGCCTCTGCCTCCAAGCCACAGGCGGATCCGCAAACTAAATGGCTTGCTGGCCCGGGCCATGGCATCACAGCTGCTTCCCTACTCCCTGGTGCAGGAGGAGAGCGCCATGCGGACGCTGCTCCAATTTGGCATCCCCGAGTGGCAAGTCCCCAGTCGCCACTATTTCAGCAGGAGCGCGATCCCAGCACTCCACAAGTTTGCGGTGGAAAACGTGGCCCGTTCCCTGGACTACTCTGTGGGCAAGCGGGTCCACGTGACCATGGACTCGTGGAGTAGCAGATTTGGGACAGGTCGCTACCTGTCCTTTACGGCCCACTGGGTGACACTGATGGAAGGGAGGGAGGACAAGAGCGCATCAACCCAGCTAGTGGTGCCACCACGCGGGATCAGGGGGGATGCAGAAGGGTCCTGTCACTACACTCCCTCTGCACCCGGAAAGCAAGCCCGCCTCGGCAGCAGCAGCGCCAAGCCTCGGCACTGCCAAGCCCTTTTAAAATTGGTGACCCTGGGGAAGGAGAGGCTTACGGCCACCAACGTCCTGGCCGCCCTCAGGAAGCAGGAGCGGAGGTGGCTGACCCCCAGAGGCCTGGAAATGGGGTATGTGGCAGCCGATAACGGTGCCAACCTGGTGGCAGCAGTGCAGCAGGGAAACCTCCAGCACATCCCCTGCTTGGCCCACGTGCTCAATCTTGTGGTGCAGCGCTTCTTGCGCACCTACCAGGGGATGAGCGAGCTGCTGCAGGATGCCCGGGCGGTGGTACGCTTTTTCCACCTGTCAGCCACTGCCTCTGCACTCTTGTCCACCTTACAGCAGCAGTATGGAAGGCCACAACACCGGATGATCGTCGACATGCCAGTTCGCTGGAATTCGACTCTGGCCATGTTGGAGCGGCTGTGTCAGCACAGGCTGGCTCTTAGGGCCTACATGCTAGACCCAAGTGTCCCCAGCAACCAGCAAGTTCCCATGATTACTGCCACTCAGTGGACACTGATGCAGCAAGTATGCCTGGTGCTGAGTCCCTTCCTGGAGGCAACCAAGATGGTCAGTGAGGAGCGGGCCTCTGTGTGCCAGTGGGTGCCCTTGGTTTGTCTACTGGAGCAGGCAATGGACAATTTAATTGAGCGTGGGGATGAAGCCCTGAGGCAGTTGGAAGAACAGGAGCTGATGGCAGCACAGTCCAGCTCAGAGGAGGGCTCACAGCAGGTAGTGGAAGAGTTGGAGGTCCCTAACCTGAATGAGGAGGAGGAGGAGGAGCAGAGTGCAGCAGGCGTTGTACGTGGATGGCGGTTTGAGGAGGACAACGACATGGCACAGGAAGAGGACAGGCATGCGTTATGGAACAATGGCGAGGACGAGGAAGATCTTGCTGGCAGGGCCCACTTGTTTCCCATGGCTGTGCACATGTTGCGCTGCCTTCGCAGGGACCCCCGGGTGATCCAGATGCGTTCAAGGAAGGACATCTGGATTACCTTGATGCTTGATCCCCGTCTGAAGGGGAAGCTGGGAGACTTAATGACGCCATCCACCACCGAGCAACGCACAAGGGAGTTGAAGGAGGCCCTTGTGCGCAGACTACTGGAAGCATTCCCCCAGCCTTCCACCATAACTGCTCTGCCAAGCCAGCAAGAGGTGCCTGCCATTGCCACTAGCAGCACAACAACAACCACCAGCAGCAGCAGCAGCAACTGGCGCCCCGGAGACCTGAAGAGCCTAAGCAAAAGCCTGTATGCAGTGCAGCAGCCCAGAACAGAGGTGCCTGCCACAGCATCCACCAACAACCAGCACAAGCAACGACTGACCACCATGGTGTCTGACTATATGGGGTCATCCAGCGGGCTCAATGACACCGACAGCCCCGTGGACCCCTTGGAGTACTGGGTCAAGAGACTGGACATCTGGAGCGAGCTTTCCCAGTACGCCCTGGAACTCCTATCCTGCCCTCCTTCCAGTGTCCTCTCAGAGAGATGCTTTAGTGCGGCCGGTGGCGTGGTCACAGAGAAGCGCTCTCGGCTCTCCCACGCCTCTGTGGACAAACTCACCTTCCTGAAAATCAACCAGGCTTGGGTGGAAGGTGAGTTCCTGGCCCCTAATAGTCGGACACAGGGGGACATGAAGTGGCTGCTGCATGTGCTGTTGTTAACTATGCCTGTCTTTATAAAGACAGTTACTACCTGCCTAGTGCCTACCTTGGTTAATTTTTTGGTGTTGGTACTACTACCAGTAAGTTGCCATGGTCCTCCTTCTGAGCTGCTGAACTGACCGCCCGCTTTGTCCTCCTGACTCAGTCGCTACTACACTCTGCGTTCACACTGCCCGGGTCACTGGGTGCATTTAATTTTTTGGCCAGCACTATGACGCTGTGCTACTACTACTACCACCAGTATGTTGCCATGGTCCTTCTGTGCTGCTGCTGCTGAACTGAACGCCCGCTTTGTCCTCCTCCTCCTCCTGACTCAGTCGCTACCACGGTACCACCAATGTACTCTGTCTGCGTTATCACTGCCCGGGTCACCGGGTGCATTTAATTTTTTGGCCAGCACTATGACGCTGTGCTGCTACTACTACCACCAGTATGTTGCCATGGTCCTTCTGTGCTGCTGCTGCTGAACTGAACGCCCGCTTTGTCCTCCTCCTCCTCCTGACTCAGTCGCTACCACGGTACCACCAATGTACTCTGTCTGCGTTATCACTGCCCGGGTCACCGGGTGCATTTAATTTTTTGGCCAGCACTATGACGCTGTGCTGCTACTACTACCACCAGTATGTTGCCATGGTCCTTCTGTGCTGCTGCTGCTGCTGAACTGAACGCCCGCTTTGTCCTCCTCCTCCTTCTGACTCAGTCGCTACCACGGTACCACCAATGTACTCTGTCTGCGTTATCACTGCCCGGGTCACCAGGTGCATTTAATTTTTTGGCCAGCACTATGACGCTGTGCTGCTGCTACTACTACTACCAGTATGTTGCCATGGTCCTTCTGTGCTGCTGAACTGAACGCCCGCTTTGTCCTCCTCCTCCTCCTGACTCAGTCGCTACCACGGTACCACCAATGTACTCTGTCTGCGTTATCACTGCCCGGGTCACCGGGTGCATTTAATTTTTTGGCCAGCACTATGACGCTGTGCTGCTACTACTACCACCAGTATGTTGCCATGGTCCTTCTGTGCTGCTGCTGCTGAACTGAACGCCCGCTTTGTCCTCCTCCTCCTCCTGACTCAGTCGCTACCACGGTACCACCAATGTACTCTGTCTGCGTTATCACTGCCCGGGTCACCGGGTGCATTTAATTTTTTGGCCAGCACTATGACGCTGTGCTGCTGCTACTACTACCACCAGTATGTTGCCATGGTCCTTCTGTGCTGCTGCTGCTGCTGAACTGACCGCCCGCATTGTCCTCCTCCTCCTGACTCAGTCGCTTCCCGCTGCTGCACTCTGCGTTCACACTGCCCGGGTCACCGGGTGCATTTAATTTTTTGGCCAGCACTATGACGCTGTGCTACTACTACTACCACCAGTATGTTGCCATGGTCCTTCTGTGCTGCTGCTGCTGCTGCTGAACTGAACGCCCGCTTTGTCCTCCTCCTCCTCCTGACTCAGTCGCTACCACAGTACCACCAATGTACTCTGTCTGCGTTATCACTGCCCGGGTCACCGGGTGCATTCAATTTTTTGGCCAGCATTATGACGCTGTGCTGCTACTACTACTACCAGTATGTTGCCGTGGTCCTTCTGTGCTGCTGAACTGACCGCCCGCATAGTCCTTCTCCTGACTCAGTCGCTACCACCACTGCACTCTGCGTTCACACTGCCCGTGTCCACTGACAACTCTGCTGCGATGTCATTGCTAATTGCTGCAAAAAAACAAAAAAAAATTACAAAAACCTCTCTGGGGCCTTTTTGGCGTCAGCCACTCATCCTCCTCCAGCGGTACCTTCGCCGCCAAGTGCCATTGGAACTTGCCTTCACCTCTTTGACTGCTTAACGCGTATATCCCTTTTTAAAACCACTTATTACCAATTAATAGCCCCATTTAAAGTGTTGATTTCACTTTAAAATCCATTTTCTCTAGAAAAAAAAAATCTTTTGGAATTTTTTATGTTGAAGTTATGTTGCTCCTTATCACCTCGATAATCCATGCAATTTGGGTGATTGTAGCATGTATGGGGGCTTTGTTATTAACGTTAAAAGAAAATCCGCCTCCGGGCGGGAATCCACGCGTGATTACGCCATTCATGGCAGAAAATCCGCGTGGTTGCGTGGACGCGGATGGAAATCCGCATGCGGCGGGGCCGAATGCGGATTTTTTTTTGCAACCACGCGGATTGCCGAATTCGTGGATGAGGCACATCCGAGCATCCCTAATAGGCAGATGGAGAGCTACGCGCGTGCGGGCCTGAACTCAGGACCTTTATCCCAGCAGGGGAAGTGTCAGCTGATCAGGAATATCAGCTGATTCCTGCAGGACTCATGATTGGCTAAATGGCTCGGGCGGGGCGGCAGAGTCCAGCAACTATGTATTCTGTTGCTTGTCAGTTGCTGGTTGTCTGCCATTGCTAACACTTACGTGAAGGCACTCAGACCTTAGTCAGATCCTTACAGTGTGTTTGAACTAGGTGGACCTGGGAATTCACACTTAGCCAGATTCTGTTAATAGTTTAAAGTACTAATTGAATTGTATTATTTGTTAGACCAGTTCCAGGGTGTTGAGATCAAGGCCCTCACACCCCAGACTAGGAATACTGTGTATCTTCTGTGTATTCTCTAGCATAGTTCCAGGGTGTTGAGATCAAGGCCCTCACATCCAAGACTAGGGAACTGTATTATCATTTATGTTATACTCCAGACTAGTTCCAGGGTGTTGATGATCACAGAACTCACACCCAAGACTAGGGAATTGTATTATCATAGTTACATAGTTACATAGTTATTTTGGTTGAAAAAAGACATACGTCCATCGAGTTCAACCAGTACAAAGTACAACTCCAGCCCGTCCCCCACATACCCCTGTTGATTCAGAGGAAGGCGAAAAAAATCCCACAAGGCATGGTCCAATTAGCCCCAAAAGGGAAAAATTCCTTCCTGACTCCAGATGGCAATCAGATAAAATCCCTGGATCAACATCATTAGGCATATCCTAGTAATTGTAGCCATGGATGTCTTTCAACGCAAGGAAAGCATCTAAGCCCGCTTTAAATGCAGGTATAGAGTTTGCCATAACGACTTCCTGTGGCAATGCATTCCACATCTTAATCACTCTTACTGTAAAGAACCCTTTCCTAAATAAATGGCTAAAACGTTTTTCCTCCATGCGCAGATCATGTCCTCTAGTCCTTTGAGAAGGCCTAGGGACAAAAAGCTCATCCGCCAAGCTATTATATTGCCCTCTGATGTATCTATACATGTTAATTAGATCTCCTCTAAGGCGTCTTTTCTCTAGACTAAATAAACCCAGTTTATCTAACCTTTCTTGGTAAGCGAGACCTTCCATCCCACGTATCAATTTTGTAGCTCGTCTCTGCACCTGCTCTAAAACTGCAATATCTTTTTTGTAATGTGGTGCCCAGAACTGAATTCCATATTCCAGATGTGGCCTTACTAGAGAGTTAAACAGGGGCAATATTATGCTAGCATCTCGAGTTTTTATTTCCCTTTTAATGCATCCCAAAATTTTGTTCGCTTTAGCTGCAGCGGCTTGGCATTGAGTACGATTATTTAACTTGTTGTCGATGAGTACTCCTAAGTCCTTCTCCAAGTTTGATGTTCCCAACTGTATCCCATTTATTTTGTATGGTGCTAGACCATTGGTACGACCAAAATGCATGACTTTACATTTGTCAACATTGAATTTCATCTGCCATGTATGTGCCCATATAGCCATCCTATCCAGATCCTGTTGCAATATGACACTATCTTCCTGAGAGTTGATGATTCTGCACAATTTTGTATCATCTGCAAAAATAGCAACATTGCTCACTACTGCATCTACTAGGTCATTAATAAATAAATTGAAGAGCACTGGACCCAATACAGACCCCTGTGGGACCCCACTGCTAACAGTCTCCCATTTTGAGTACGATCCATTGACCACAACTCTTTGTTTTCTGTCCATTAGCCAGTTCCCTATCCATGCACACAAACTCTTCCCCAGTCCTTGCATCCTCAACTTTTGCACCAGACTTCTGTGGGGAACAGTGTCGAAGGCCTTTGCAAAGTCCAAGTATATCACATCTACAGCATTCCCAATATCCATATTAGCATTCACTACCTCATAAAAGCTGAGCATGTTAGTCAAACAGGACCTGTCTTTAGTAAACCCATGTTGATGCTGAGAAATAAGATTATGTTCTACTATGAAGTCATGTATAGTATCTCTTAGTAACCCCTCAAATAGTTTGCATACAACTGATGTTAAGCTTACAGGTCTATAATTTCCTGGATCAGATTTTTTGCCCTTCTTAAATAATGGGAAAACGTGGGCTGTACGCCAATCCACTGGGACTCTGCTAGTTGCAAGAGAGTCACAAAAGATAAGATAAAGGGGCTTAGCTATAACTGAACTTAATTCTCTTAGGATCCGAGGATGCATGCCATCCGGGCCAGGTGCCTTGTCTATTTTTAATTGATTTAGTCTTGTCTTTACTTCTTCCTGCGTTAAGTATTTAATATTACAGTTAGAATATTGAGACTCTTCTGCCTCTGTAATTTGCAACAGTGCTGTTTCCTTTGTGAAGACAGAAGCAAAGAAAGCATTTAATAACTCTGCCTTACCTTGGTCATCCACCATTGAGTTCCCACCCTCATCCTTTAGGATTCCTATACAGTCAACCTTTCTTTTTTTAGAGTTGATGTACTTGTAAAACTTTTTTGGGTTAGATTTGATATCCCTAGCGATTTGATTTTCAGCTTCGATCTTTGCCAGCCTAATTTCTTTTTTTTTTAATTTTTATTGCACTCCTTATAATTGCTTAGTGCAGCCTCAGTCCCCTCCTGTTTTAGGACCTTATAGGCATTCTTTTTCCTCTTCATTTTATCCCTAACCTTTCTATTCATCCATAGAGGCTTTTTTTATTCCTAGACATTTTGTTTCCATATGGGATATACATACTACAATATTGATTGAGAATACGTTTAAAAGCTTGCCATTTCCCTTCAGTGTCCTTCCCTTGTAGTACATTATCCCAGTTCACCAAACTTAGTGCCTGCCTAATTTGATTGAACTTTGCTTTTCTAAAATTCATAGTTTTAGTGGTCCCGCTGCCCCGTGGCCTATCAGTCACCAGATCAAACGTTATCATGTTGTGATCACTATTTCCCAAATGTCCTGCACATTTGATACATTATCTGGTCTATTAGAAATGATCAGATCCAGTAACGCATTCCCCATTTGAGTCAAGTAATTGTCCTGTAGTGCTGCCAGAAATCTGCTGCTTTTACCAGAATGGGTAGCCTCAATACCCCAGTCAATGTCTGGAAAGTTGAAGTCGCCCATAATTATGATCTCATTTTTACTTGCAGCTTTTTCAATCTGCTGTAGTAATCGCAGTTCTGCAGCTTCATTAATAAGAGGTGGTCTGTAGCATACCCCAATAAGCAATTGGCAACTTTTATTTCCGCCATGAATATTTACCCAAACGGACTCCACATCTTCGCAATCTTCCTCCATCTCATCGTTGAGGACAGCTGTAAAAGAATTCTTAACAAAGAGACAAACCCCAACACCTTTTTTCCCTGTTCTATCCCTCCTAAACACATTGTATCCTTTTAAATTAGCTATCCAGTCATGGCTTTCATCCATCCATGTTTTGGTTATTCCCACAATGCCATAGCCTTTGTCATTCAGAATGAACTCTAGTTCGTCTATTTTATTTGCAAGGCTCCGAGCATTGGTTACCATGCACTTTATATTTTTACCAACACATTTACCAGTTTTGTTTACACGAAATGGGCTACTTGAAGTTTTACCAACCTCCTTAATCTTTACACTGTCCCCACCCCCCTCTCCACCCCCCCATAAAGTTAGGCTCCCACTGTCTTTTTACCTTATCTTGACTACATATTGAGACTTTATCCTCCCGCCTCCCCCCAGATCCTAGTTTAAAATCTCCTCCAACCGTTTAGCCATCTTCTCCCCCAATGCAGCTGCACCCTCCCCATTAAGGTGCAGCCCATCCCTGCTGTAGAACCTGTAGCCGACTGCAAAGTCTCCCCAGTTCTCCAGGAACCCAAACCCTTCCTTCCTACACCAATTTCTCAGCCACTTATTTAACTCCCTAAGCTCCCTCTGTCTCTCAGATGTAGCGCGTGGCACTGGCAGTATTTCAGAGAACACCACCTTGGAGGTCCTTGCTTTAAGTTTATCTCCAAGTACCTGAAAATCATTTTTGGGGACCTTCCATCTCCCACTAACTTTGTCATTGGTGCCAATGTGTACCATGACAGCTGGGTCTTCCCCAGCCCCACCCAATAATCTGTCAATTCTTTCCGCTACATGCCGAACCCGAGCACCCGGGAGGCAACAGACTGTACGGCATGCACGGTTTCTTCGACAGATTACCCTATCTGTGCGCATAATAATTGAATCCCCTACCACCAGTACCTGTCTAGCCTTAGCTGCACTCCTATTCCCTTTCTCGTTACAGCAGTCTGCCCCTTGGTTGCTAAGGAGCACATCCTGCTGCAGCATTGCTACTCCTGAATCATCCTCCCCAATATTACGCAAACAAGCATACTTATTAGTGAGGGACAACTCGGGACTAGCCTCCCTGCCACTTTTTCCCCTACCCCTTCTAACTGTGACCCAACTAGCGGCTACCTCTGCTTCTTGCTCCGGCTTTACTCCACCCACCTCATCTTCACTGATTCCATCCAGTGTCTGGATCGTGAGATCCAAGCTCATCTCCATGTTGTGTATGCGTCTCAGTGTTGCAAGATGCTTATTTAGCTCTACGACTTCCGCCTCTAACTGAGCAACACGCACACACCCAGGGCAACAGTAAACACCCTCAATCCGCTGATCAAGGCATGCATACATGTCACAGGATGTACACTGTACAGCATAGTCCAACATGATGACTAATGTGTGGGGAAATTTTATTTAAAGTAAACTGTGGCGGTAAAAGTTGAAACGGGAGAGGGAGTGAAGTTCGGGAGTGAGTGCAGCTGGGGTGGAAGAGGGGGAGGGGTGGAGGGGGAGTGAGTGAAGTTGGAGTGGAGGAGGGGAAGTGAGTAAGGTTGGGGTGGAGGAGGGGGAGTGAGTAAAGTTGGGGTGGAGGAGGGGGAGTGGAGGAGGGGGAGTGAGTGAAGTTGGAGTGGAGGAGGGGGAGTGAGTGAAGCTGGGGTGGAGTCCTCAAAACTTAAAGACTACACCACAACGTGTTAGCACATCCTAACCGATGCAAAGAACCGCAATATTGTTTAATTTTTTTTTATTTTATTTTTTTATGTTATGCTCCAGACTAGTTCCAGGGTGTTGTGACTGCGGACCTCACACCCCAGACTAGGATTGTGCTATTACTGTGTTACGTTAGCCCAGTTCAGGGCAAAACCTTACATATTAGCAGCAGGGCTTCCTGCAACCCAGCCTTGGTCCCTCGCTCAGGGGTCCACAGGCTACAGGAATATCACCCACCGTCAGGGGTGAATTCCTCAGGAGTATAGGCCGCCAGCTCCTCTGGTGGTCTTTACTCAGAGTTGTTACTGTTGCACCAAACACTTACACTCTATCAGGTGTCTAGAGGTTAGACATATCTGATTATTGACGATTCCGCAGATCCTCAATAATCGGGTATATCTGTATTCTTGGGGATACTGCGGATCGCCAAGGATCAGATTCTCTCTCTGGTTGCTGACACCAATCGTTACAGTAAATCAGGGAGAGGAAAGATTTTACAATGGGGAATCACTGACTAAATTATTTATAAATAATTATTGTAAAAAAAATAAGCACTTTTTTTCATTACATTATTTTCACTGCAGTTCCTCTTTTCCCTTCTTGGTTTATTCATAAAGGGTTTAAGTGGAACGGAAATTGCCAAATGTACCGTGTATCCACTATGCATCTGAGTTGCCAGCTTCCTGTAGGCAAAACCATGGGACTAAAGTACAAGGAAAGTAAAAACATTGCTTACAAGTTTAAGAAATTCCTTTTGCAATGTTATATACTTTACTTCATAGGAATTGTATAGTATTGATTTTAAAGAGGAACTGTAATGTGAAAAAGAACTCACTTCCAGTGTGACGCTGATGGCAGGTTTGTCAGGTAAAACCCAGTTCTCAGAAGGGAAAAAGTACCGTAGCAAATGAAATCCAACTGAAAAGGTGAAGAAAAGACCCTCCCACAGTATAGGCCTAATTAAAATGTGTTGATGCTGATGCACAACCTTGTGGGTAATGACATCACATGCAGCTCATTCCTGATTTTCATATGCTGATATTAACCATTTAAGCCTTTTGGATGTTGCTGCTACGTCCAACAGGCTGCTGCCGCTCCCACGGCAGATCGCACGCACGCCCACGTGCTCTCGTGCCGCTGTCTGTTAGCCGGAGATAAATGAATGGGAACGCAGTTCCCATCCATTGATCTCAGTCCCCATTAGAAAGATCGACAGCTTCTATGAGAAGCCGCAATCTTTCTGTTCACACAAACACAATAAATGGCATTTAAAATTAACTGTTTACTCCCCCACACCCCAAAAATACCCAAATAAAATGTTTAAGTAAAAAAATAAATACAAAATTACTATTTATTTTTTTTAAATATAAATATAAATAGTTACCTAAGGGTCTAAACTTTTTTTAATATGCATGTCAAGAGGGTATATTACTATTATTTTTTTTAATTTTAAGCTTGTAATTAGCAATGGACGCAAAACTGAAAAAATTCACCTTGATTTCCCAAAAAAATATTGGCGCCATACATTGTGATAGGGACATAATTTAAATGGTGTAATATCGGGACAAATGGGCAAATAAAAAATAAAACAGGGCCCCAAGCAATTTGGATAGACTGTTAAAATGAAAATCTGTAATTACCTGGGGCTTCCTCCAGCCCCCCCCTACCTTTGTAGCCAGTGAGGTCACTCTACATCCTCTGGGTCCCCTCCGTGGCCCCACTGGTGGCTCTGTTAGCATCTTCGGGCGAAATCATGTGCAACTCCGCACGTGTGGCTGTCCGCACACCTGGCTGGATCATGCACCCATCACAGTAAGTGTACTGCACATGTTCAGTTCTCAAAAGAGCCAGGGGCTCAGATGAGCCACACTTGCGCAGTTGCGCACGACTTTTCACGAAGTAAAGGGGCCGCCAGCAGAACTACGGAGGGGACCCAAAGGACATTGAGGGATCTTGCGGGCTAGGAGGGGCTGGAGGAAGCCCCAGGTAAGTGCAGATTTTAACAGTCTACTCAGGGTCCCTTTAAGGTTAGGGTGACACAAAAAGTAGACAAGAGGTAAAGTTAGCACTTTGGCTAAGCTTCAAGTTGGTTGGTGGGGTATAATGGTAAGGTAGGTTAAGGTTGGGTAGGGCACTGGAGAGAAGGTTAGCACTGAGCACTAACAAATGATCAAGTTTAGGATTAGACTAGGTAGGAGGTTAATGAGGTTTCAAAATGAGGTACTGGCAGAAATCTCATCTCCAAATACTAGGCGCCCAGGAAATAGGGCAGCCATTGTAACGGCACCACAGTCACATGTATGCCTCTCAGAATCTCCCATTTAGTAAGCCAGACTCATATTTATTCAAATCCATCCAGTTCACGCATTCCTACTTGCTTAGAAAAGAGAATTTAAAGCTTGCAGCATTTTGCCAATTCACTTATCTTTACATAAACCACTTTAATGTTTAATTGCCTAACAAAAATACTGTGAGCAACGCCATCATGTTTTCACATACAAATGGCACCATCCATGTTACCATT
>NC_090647.1:192114215-192277299 GCF_040937935.1 Hyperolius riggenbachi | reverse complement strand
TTTTCTCCATGTGCCTTCGTAAGGCAGTTGTCCCTACGCGGCTGTTGGCCTTTCCACGGCTCAATTTTTGGCGGCAGAGAGAACAGATGGCATTGCTCTGATCTAAGGCAAACACACACAAAAAAAATTCCAAACCGCTGAGCCTCCCTGGGGTGATGGCACTATGGTGGCATCAGCAGCTGACGTTGAAGGGCATGTTGGCTGACTGTCCATAGATGGCGATACATGGCGCTGGACACTGCCACCAGCTGTTTCTGAAGACGAGCTCCCCTGCTTCTTTCAGCAACTCGTCTCCTCCTACTTCTCTCTGACTCCCCCTCTGAACTGTCCCCTTGGTCATCTTGTCTATTAGGATCCCACATGGCATCCTTATCATCCTACCCAGCTTTGCTTGCCTCAGACACCTCATAAAACTGCACCAACAGCAGATACTTCATCATCCTCCTCCTCCTGCGTTATGTCCATAGTTTCGCCTAACTCAGACATATGAGGTGGTATAACTTGCTTAGCGCCTTCATCTTGTTGTAACAATAATGTATGTGAATCAGTTAATTCCCCACCAAATAACTCCTGTGAAGTGTCAAATGCAGTGGATGTGGTGCTTGTAGTAGCGCTGGTGGCAGCGGAAGATGAGGTGTTCTGTGTTAAATAGTCAACCACATCCTGACAATCTTGGCAGTTGATGGGACGTGCCTCCTTCTGAGCTCTATACTTTGGGCCAGGGCCCCACGAAATCACGTCAGCACGACCTTGAACAGACCTGTGGGGTGGCCTGCCTCTGGCTCTGCCTGTTTTGTCCATAGCGGGGGGTTGAAGTGAAAGGTATGCACTGACTTGACTAATACAATGTGCAGTCACACAGGTGCAGTAAAAGGTATGCAGTGACTGGTATTACAATATAATGTGCAGCTGTCACACAGGTGCAGTTAACAGGTATGCACAGACTGGTATATTACACAGCATGCTGTCACACAGGTACTGTGAACAATTATGCAATGACTAGTATTACAAATTTGCAGCTGTCACACACACAGGTACCGTGAACAGGTACAGTGACTGGTGGTATATAGCAATGCATGTGCTCACATAGATAGGTAGGTGCACTGAACAGGTGGGTATGCAGTGATTGGTATTACAAATGTGCAGCTGTCACACACACAGTTACCGTGAACAGGTGCAGTGACACTGCGTGCACTCACGTAGGTAGGTGCACTGAACAGGTGGGTATGCAGTGATTGGTATTGCAAATGTGCAGCTGTCACACACACAGGTAGTCACTGAATGTGCTGGGCCTGGCAGTGGCACAGTAGGAATTACCAAGGGGCCAAGGTCCAGCAGCTGCGACTGACTGACAGGGCTGTATATAATGCAACACAAGTGTCTGTGTAACACACACACACACACACACACACACACACACACACACACACACACACACACACACACACACACACACACACACACGAACATTAGCTATCAAAAGAGCTGTTGAGGATAAGTGCTTTTTAGCAATAAGTAATAAGGAGCAACCTAACAAGTCCAACACAAGAGCCTAACTAAGTTTTCCCTATGTCAGCAGCCATGTTCTCTCCCTTCTCTAATTACTGCAGCCACACGAGTGAGTGAAATGGATGACACTGCTTGCATTTTATAAGGGGGGGGGGGGCTCCAGGAGGGAATGTAGCCTGATTGGCTACCCTGTGTCTGCTGACTGTGATCAAAGTTGACCCTAATGATGTAGTGTAAGGGGCGGGTCAAACTCGCATATAGTTCACGGTTCACCGCGAACCACCGAAGTTCGCACAAATAAGTTTGTGTGCGAACTGTACGGGCCTTCTCTACAGGTCAATAAATAATTTTATAGTAAAATCATAATATCAGTGCTATGTGCATGGGAGTCCCCCCCCCCTCTGGCAGGGTCAGGAGCAGGGAGTGAGTTGAATCTCCAGTGGGCCTTGGTTTTTTAAAAATGGCACTGGTGCCAGTTGCCATGACACCGGTGCCTCTCTATTATGGGACCTCACCCCCCCACCCCCCCCCCGCCGTGTTCCGTCCCCGATCCCCGTTCGCTCCTGCCTCTCTTAATCAAACCTCAGATTGTTGCGACTGGAGGGAGGGAGGCAGGCAGGGCCAAGGCGCAAATTACCCGCACAGCACACTTGTACACTTCAAATGCAGAACTGACGTAATTAGTAAAGTGTACCACATACAGGCTGATAGTATGCGCCTTGACACTGCTCTCTCCAGTCGCACAATCTGAGGTCTGTAGTGCTGCAACCAGCCTTCCCGCCCAGCAAAGCCCCAAGGTCCCAGCCCAGCCTAACAAAGCCCCTGGGCCCCAGCAAAGCAAAGCCCCTAGCCCAGCCTAGGAAAGCTCCCAGGCCCTAGCCAAGCAAAGCCCCCAACAAATTGCCCAGCAAAGCACCCAGAAATGCCCCCAGCCCAGCCCCTGCTAATTGCCGGCAAAGCCCCCAAGCTAGGGATGGTCAGAAATGTCGATTTACGATTCTGCAGAAATTCTGGATTACCGCCAATGCCACAAATTTCCAATCAGTTTCCAATTTCCGAGTAGTGGTGTTTTTGGTCTTTTTTTGCATTCTCTGATTGGCCAAATACTTCCGAATTGACTCTGCATTCTCTGATTGGACTAATGCTTCCGAGTTGACTCTGCATTCTCTGATTGGTCCAATGCTTCTGAGTTCTGTGACTGGGCTAAAATTACGGAGTTGTGGTAATGCGGTATTTCTACAGAAATCAGATTTCCGTGTTTGCATTTACAAGTGTTTTTTTTTTTGTCATTTTTTGCATTCTCTGATTGGTCCATTCATTTCAAGTTCTGTGATTGGGCTAAAATTACCGAATTGCAGTAATGCAGTATTTCCACAGAAATCGAATTTCCAAGTTCCATTTTCCAGAGTTACGATCGAAAATTCAAATGTTCGATCAGAAATTTAAATTATGCAAAAACTGAATGAGCATCCCTACCTCCAGTCCAGCACCCAGCAAAGTGCCTGGCAGAGCACCCAGCCCAGCAAAGCAGGCAGCTCCCAGCCCTCCCCATCACCCAGCTTTACGAAGCCAACACTGGTTACCCAATACTGATATATATATGGGCACATGGCTACTTAATTTCATTTTCTGAGAACTTGCCTACCTATTTTCTGTATAGTGTCCCCTTGGCTACTTAATTTTATCTTGCTGTGCCTGGTTAATTTGTTAGCGTGGCCGCTGATACACTACCCATCCCTCCTACACACGTCAGCTGTTAGCGGTTCTATACTACCTGACTTACTTACGTGAGCATGCAAGTCATGTGTTGAAGCAGGGACTTCCTGGCTGCAGACGTGTCCAACATACCTGACCAGGCTGCACAGGTGGTATGTCTGGTGTATGACACGTGGAAGTCCTCCTCCACTAACTGTAAATTTGGCTCCACCCATGGCCACACCCACATCCTGGTCCATGGCCAAGCCCATTTTAGCACACAGAGTATGGCTGTTGAGTGTTTATTTTACATATATGTTATAATTACAAGTATTTGTTTACAGACTGATTTTTAACAGTTAAACGTGTTTTACTTTTTAGATTTTTTTTCCAGATTGGATTTATACATAAAAAAAAAAAAAACTAGATAATTTCAAAAATGATATCCTTTACTCAACTTAACTTTTTATATGTTAGATTACATTATGTACCATTTTTTGGGGACCGTAAGACACTCCAGACGATAAAACACATTAAGTTTAGGGGACAAAAAACAAAGAAAAAAACCCCCCCAAAAAAATCCTGGTGCGTATATGGTGCACGGGTGTCTTGTGGATCTTCTCCCCTAAATCCCTTCCAATTACTTTCCTTTTGTATCCTTCTCTGTCCCTCCACTGCCCCCCTTGTGTCTCGTCTTTTCCGCTGTACCTCTCCTGTCCCTTTGTCCTTCTTTCCCTCCTCGCCTTCACCTTGTTCCGGTGTGGCTTGTCTCCATGTCCTTTCTGTCCCCAGTGTGGCCTCTGTCGCTCTACCCCTTCTCTCCTGGTGTAGCCTGTGTACCTGTAGCAAAAGTATATAAAAAACAGCTGACTCTTAGGTGCATGCTAGATAATTTTAATGTAGAAAAATTGCTATACAAAGAACACACACATATACAGATTATTGAAACACATATCATAAACCACATAGACAAAGTTAAAACAGGGACAAAAAGTCCTAGAGAGAAGGCCAACTGCCTCACACCCTCAACTTAATCGCTTAGAGGCTGCAGTCCTCCAAGAAAGTATACACCAGAATACATCCAGAGCAGCTTATATATATATAGAACTCAATTCTGTGAACTTCCCGATTTGAAAAACGCTTAAAATTGGATATGACACTGATGGACTATGGACCATAGTCCAACAGTGTCATATCCAATTTTAAGCGCTTTTCAAATCGGGAAGTTCACATAATTAAGTTCTATATATAAGCTGCTCCGGATGTACTCTGGTGTATACTTTCTTGGAGGACTGCAGCCTCTAAGAGATTAAGTTGAGGGTGTGAGGCAGTTAGCCTTCTCTCTAAGACTTTTTGTCCCTGTTTTAACTTTGTCTATGTGGTTTATGATAGACTATAGTTACTTACGGTAATGTCTTTTCCGGAAGTCCGAAGGACAGCACCCATGAGACTTGTCTCCTTCCCCACTTCAAATGGACAGGAAGCTAAAAATACCACAGACATTTGCATATTCATTAGGCAGGCATATATAAATAGGGAACTCACAGTAAATCGTCAGTAATAAAAAAGACCACACCACACATAGTTCTGCTTCAAATGTATTTATTAGTAAGGGTGGGTCGCAAGGGTGCTGTCCTTCGGACTTCCGGAAAAGACATTACCGTAAGTAACTATAGTCTTTCCCAGGAACGTCCTCGGACAGCACCCATGAGACGAAAAACAAGATAAGTTAATTAGGGGGGGACAACTGCCTGCAACACTTTCCTGCCGAATGACAGGTCTGAACTAGCTGCAATGTCTAATCTGTAATGTCTGACAAACGTATTTTGGCTGGACCACGTGGCCGCTCTACAGATCTGTTCGATGGAGGCTCCCGCCTTCTCTGCCCAAGAGGCAGACACCGCTCTAGTTGAATGAGCCTTTATGGATGATGGTAATAACTTTCCTTGTTGGGAATAAGCCAACGCAATGGTCTGCCTTATCCATCTGGCTATAGTCGACTTCGATGCTTGTTTGCCTTTGAATCTTCCTCCGAAGAGAACAAACAAGGCATCCGATTTCCTCCATTGTTTGGAACGATCTAAGTAGCCTAAAACCGTCCTTCTTACATCCAGACAGTGAAGTTTCTTCTCCTTTTCATTGGTCGGGTTGTTACAGAAAGAAGGTAAGAATATTTCTTGAGAACGATGAAACTTAGAAACAACTTTAGGGAGGAAAGAGGTGTCCAACCGTAATGTGATACGATCTCCAGAGATAATGCAATAAGGTTCTCTCATGGACAGGGCCTGTAATTCACAAACTCTCCTGGCCGACGTAATTGCTACAAGAAAAGCCGTCTTGATGGTTAAACATTTATCTGAGATCTCCTCCAGAGGTTCAAAGGGGCTGTTACATAAGGCCTGTAGTACGGTGTTTAGGTCCCAGGATGGCATTCTTGACTGAACCAGTGGCCTGATTCTTTTAAGTGCCTGAAAGAATCGTATGAAGAATTCTTCTTCAGCCAAACGTCTCTCCAGAAAAACACTAATAGCTGCTGTCTGAACCTTCAGTGTGCTGGTGCTGAGGCCTTTCTGATAACCCTCCTGTAGGAATTCTAGTACTGAAAGGGATAAAGAACAGTCTCTGGAATTTTGTTCACACCATCCTTTATACACATTCCAAGTCTTTTGATAAATGTTCCTGGTAACCTTTTTTCTGCTCTGGATTAATGTCTCTGAAAGTCCATTAGAGAAACCCTTCTGCTTTAAACTTCTCCACTCAGGCTCCAAGCTGAAAGCTGAAGGAGCCTCAGATCTGGATGAAAAACTGGACCCTGGGACAGCAGGTCTGGACGATCTGGCAGCATTACATGATCGACTGTAGCTAAATTCTTCAGTAGTGTAAACCATGGTCTTTTGGGCCAGTATGGCACTATCATGATCATCCGAGCTCGGTCTTTCTGTAATTTGTTCAGAACTCGAGGAATTAAGGAAAGAGGAGGATAGGCATACATCAGACCTGAATTCCACGTTATCGAGAATGCGTCCACTGAGCAAGGATTGTCCTGGGGGCATAGTGAGCAAAACATCTGGCACTTTGTGTTGTTCTTTCGAGCAAACAAGTCCATGTCGGGTCTGCCCCAGAGGTGTACCAGGCCCTGAAACACAACTTCGTTCAGAGACCACTCGTCCTGATGAAGTGGTGATCTGCTCAGAAAATCGGCTAAACAATTCAGGGTTCCCTTTAGATGGACTGCTCAAGGATTTCAGGTGTCCTTCTGCCCACTGTAGTATCTTGCATGACAGGTACCATAGAGAATGACTCCTTGTTCCTCCCTGTCTGTTCAGATAGGCCACCACTGTGTTGTTGTCCGTTCTTATCGTGACGTGAGTGCCCCTGATTTGGGAATCGAAGTGTGTCAACGCTTGCCAAACTGCTGCCAGCTCTCTGTTGTTTGAAGATCTTTGCCTCGACGCTCTGGGCCAAGATCCCTGTACTGGTATTGTACCCAGATGGGCTCCCCAACCCCAGGCGCTTGCATCTGTTGTTATGACTGTCTCTGAGGGATAGCGCCAAAGACGTCCGTTCGTCAACTGTGAAGGGATCAACCACCAATTCAGTGAGTCCTTTATGAACTGGGGAATTAAGATTCTCCTGTCTAAGTCTCTTATACTCCTGTTCCAACTTCTTAAAATCCATAGTTGTAATGTCCTGGAGTGTAGCTGACCCCATTGAACTGCTGGGAATGATGAAGTTAGAAGACCCAGTAAAGCCATGGCGTTTCTCAATGATATTGAAATCTTGCCCTGGAAAGAAAGAACAGATTTTAGAATTGCACATATTTTCCTTTCAGGAAGAAACACAACACTGTCAATGGAGGCTATAGTAAACCCCAAAAATTCCATAGTCTGAGTAGGAACTAGAGAGGATTTAGACCAATTAATAAGCCAGCCTAAGGACTGCAGAAAATCGAGACAGAAGTTTATCTGTGTCTCAACGGTCTCATAGGATTGACCCCAAATAAGAAGATCATCCAGATAGGCTATGATCTGAACTGACTCTAACCTGAGTACTGCTAGAACCTCGGACAATACTTTAGTGAACAGCCAGGGTGCAGAAGATATACCAAAGGGTAAAGCTGAAAACTGGAAGTGCCTTACCTCTCCCTGTAGTCTTATGGCGAATCTCAGGTATTGCTGGGATCTGACATGGATAGGCAGGTGGAGATAGGCGTCCTTGAGGTCCATAGAAGCCATGTAACACTGACTCTGTAGCAGATTGACCACATTGCGTATATTGTCCATTCGAAATTTTCGATATCATATTGACCTGTTTAATCCCTTTAGGTTTAAGATGAACCTGTACTCCCCCTGAGGTTTTTTTACTAGGAATACTGGAGAATAGTACCCCTGAAACTGTTGACATTTTGGGACCTGACGAATTACCCTCTTTTCCAGAAGGACAGCAATTTCTCTTTGTAAGGCTAAGCTTAGATGCTGATCTGATGGGGTCTGTGTAAGAAAAAATTGTACTGGAGGAGCTGTGGCAAACTCTATCTTGTAACCTTCGAGGATTATATTTAATAACCATTTGTTCTGAAAGTGACTTTCCCAGTTTTCGTAAAAGTGCGCTACTCTTCCTCCCACTGGGAGCCTGATGTCATTGTTTAGATCCCTGGGATGGGAGAGGAAAGGACACATTTGGTCTTGGCCGCTGTGGTTTGTTCTGCCCCCATCTTCTTTTAGGATAGCTTTTGGACCCCTGTTCGCTCTGTTTTGGGTCTCGAAAGGAACGTTTGAAACGAAAATTCTTTCTTTTTATGGGAAAGTTCTTTTTATTGTCTGAGGACCTTTCTAGCGTTTCATCTAATTTGGAACCAAATAATAATTCCCCCTCACAAGGTATTCCGCACAGTTTAGATTTTGAGGAGGTGTCCCCTTGCCATGTTTTTACCCATATACCTCTTCTGGTAGAGTTCACCAAGGCCGTGGTCCTGGCAGATAAACGGACCGTGTCATCTGCTGCATCTGAAAGATAATTAGCAGCGTGAAATAAGTTATTAAAGTCCTTTAGTATCTCTTCTCTGGGTACCCCTGAAGCTATCTGGGATTGTGTATGAGACAACCAAAGTTTTAAAGATCTGGCTGCGGCTGTAGATGCGACAGCTGGTTTAAATGTTAGTGATGAAGACTCCCATGCTCTTCTTAACAGATTATCCATTTTCTTATCAATGGGGTCTTTTAAATTTCCAAAGTCCTCAAACTGGAGATCAGATTTTCTAGAGACCTTAGAAAGAGCGGGATCTAATTTAGGTGACGTCCCCCAGAATTTCTGGTCATTAGGGTCAAACGGATATTTATTGGCAAGAGACTTGGGCCAGAATGCTCTCCTCTCTGGGTTATCCCATTCCCGTTTAATCATATTCTTCAGAGAACTATGTACTGGAATGAAAACAACCTCAGGATCAGATAAACTCTCATACATATGATCGAGGGGTGATAGAGTCTTTTCCTCAGTCTTAATACCCATGGTATCACGCATAGCTTTAAGAAATAACTTTAAGGCATCAGTTGCAAAGGCAAATTTATGAGGCTTATCAGTGTCTAACTCCTCTCCTGAAGGAATTTCCTCAAGAGACGATATATCCACCTCTCCCTCAGATAATTCTGAGTCCCCTGAATCTTCACCCCTCTTTCTTTTTTGTAAATTTACGGCAGAGTCCTGCCCTGGGGGAGGTTGAGGTGTAACCGTGACATCACTACTAGATGTAGAAGGATGAGATGGAGGCACCATAGGAGAAGGAATAGGAACAGTCCCAGCAGCTGGAATGTTTGCCTCCTTAATAGCTTTAATGGCAGTAGCCATTTCAGAACGCATCCATCCCATCAAATCTTTAAACACCACGGGTGATTCTTTCTTCATAACTTTGTCAATACATGTTTGGCATAATGATCTAGATGAAGAAGAGGATATTTTCACGGCACAGATGGCACATCTTTTATGATCAGACTTCTGAGCCTGTTTTCCCTTGTCACTCTTATCAGCCTTGTCAGTTGGATCAGATTTGTCTTTATCCGTTTTAGGAGCATTAGGCTATAAAAGAGACAAAGAGAGAGTGTAACTAACCAGCCTCTTATATAAAAAAACTATTTATACATATCTGAAAAAGGAGTCAGCAGATGACACCAACCAGAGAGGCTTCTGAGCCAGGCTCCACAGATCTGGTGGAGGAGGATCCAGCGGCAGTTTCCATGGTCAGGGAATGGATTCTGACCAGGAACTGAGCTTTAAATAAGCCGCCCAATTATGCCACGCCAAGGTAAGCCGCGCCCCCCCTGACAGAGTGCGCTTCCAAAATATGAACCCCCCGTACAACTGCTGCTGTACCTATAGTTCCTCCTTACCTTATGGGCAAGCGAACCGCTCCCTCACCGCCGGGCTCTGGGATGCAACGCGGCTCACTGCCCTCTGAACGCTGGATAGGCTTACCCGCGGTGACTGAGTGACGTTATCCGGCTGGCGCGATCACATGATCGGCCTCTTCTTCCGAGCGGAAGTGCGTCAGACGCGCCTGTGCGCGCGAGATCCGATGGGGGAAACTATTCGGCCGCAGCTCCGGCGCACGCCGGGTCCCTGACCCGCGATACTCGGCCTGAGTCGTGCAGTAGCTCCTGCCTTACAGACATGGTTGGCTTCAGCTCCCCTGTAGCGTCCTGTGTGGTGGACAGAAAACAACTGACGATTTACTGTGAGTTCCCTATTTATATATGCCTGCCTAATGAATATGCAAATGTCTGTGGTATTTTTAGCTTCCTGTCCATTTGAAGTGGGGAAGGAGACAAGTCTCATGGGTGCTGTCCGAGGACGTTCCTGGGAAATATATGTTTCAATAATCTGTATATGTGTGTGTTCTTTGTATAGCAATTTTTCTACATTAAAATAATCTAGCATGCACCCAAGAGTCAGCTTTTTTTTATATATACTTTTGCTACTTATCTTTGCTGACAAGGTGCATGTGAGAGAATATATTGACTTCATTCACATTATCTATGGTATATAACTAGAGTTGTGTTGGGTCACCAACACACATTACAGGTTATTTGCTACTCCAGTGTTCTTCCTTTGTTCTCATACGCCTGTGTACCTGTACCTCTGTCCTCATGTCCCTGGCAACTTTTCCCTGGTAGGTTAGATATTTACTAATCAATCAGTTAAAGGTTATGACAGCAGTCGAGTCCCACAACAAGTTGGGATTAGGCCCATGTTCAAGCTTCACAGGACTCCACTAAGGTTTTAGATGCCGTGCAACCTATCAGGTGGCGGTGCTGCGATGACACCATCTAATCGCCGCCTGCTGTTGTGTCTTGAGTTAATGGTCTTAGAGGCACGGCCATGAGCCCATCATTGGGCCAATCACTACACTCACTGCTACAGAGCGAGTGCAGTGATTGGACCAATGACAGAGCCATTGTAACAGCTCCAGTCAGAACAACAGGCAGCGATTGGATGGTGTCCTCGCAGCGACCCCTGCTTGATTGTACGCATGGCATCTGGAGCAGGAGTGGATCCTGTAAAGCTGGAGCCTGCATGATCATGGATCTTATCCCTACCCATCGCAGGACTTGACTGCTGCTACATCCTTCACCCGATTAGTATCTCACCTACTAGGGGACGCAGGCTACCGGAGACTGAAGAGACATGGGGACAGAGGGCATTGGGAACAAAAGGGACACAGGGCAGGGGGACAGAAGACACCAGGAACAGAACAGCCAGGGAGAACCCGGGGCAGAAGGGACATGGCACAGCTCCATCCACTGTACCCCTTCAGACCATAAGACAATTACTTTTCCACACACACTTTTGGGGGAGAAAAAGGTTGTTTTATGATCAAAAAAAAAAAAAAAAAAAAAAAGTGTATTTAATTTGTAATTCCATATTCATAAGTTTAATAATTATAGTAAACTCCAAGGGACCAGGAAAAGTAAGTTACTATATCAGATATGTCCTAGAATAACCCAGCATGCCCTGGTACATTCTCTGCTGCAAAGGACCAACTATATCCTCCCAGTGGAGGTACAGTACAAGCACTTGCACATTTGGTGAACTACAGGTTAAGTATACCTTATGGCTGCATAAATCACTAGTTCAGTATCTTGGACTACTTAAACATTGCAGCAGTTACTGAATAGAGGCAGCCACCAGCCTCCTGTGAGTGGCTTCCATACCTTCATGGGCAGGACTTGCAGCACGGGTGAGTGGCTCCGATAGCTCAGCGGGCAGGATCTGGCAATCTACTCTCCTTAATTTTGCAGCAAGTAGGCGCGCTCTGAGCTGCACTACATACCAGAAGAATCTTCGCTAACAAGGGAAGAGATGCCCGGGAGTGCATAAAATCACGTGGGAGGACTGTGGCGACACTTATTGGTGGTGCAAGTGGTAAGGCTCCATCCTATTTTGTTTACATTATTCCTCATTTTCCCCAGGCTGCTTATTTGTACAGTACATCTAGTGCCATTCTTCTTGTCTTTCAAATGTTATCAGACATCAACTCACCTGCAACCAGCCCAAAGAGAGCAGCCGACCACGGTTTTCACACTGACATAGGGGACGCATGATCCGGCCACTGTTTACTATATCCAGAGTTAGCGTCACGTAGGGGCCAAAAAACATGTTTACTATAACAGAAGTTTTATTATATCAGTTTACTATACCCGGCATTGTTCCCATAGACTTATAATGGAGATTGGCCAGGACCTGGAGTGGTAGTTCACTATACCCAGATAATTACTATATCACAGTTTATTATAACATGCTTATAGGCCTAGTGCACACCAGAGCGGTTCTGATGCGGTTTGCGATCCGCTTGCGGATCCGCTAGGGTAATGCATTTCAATGGGCTGGTGCACACCTGAGCGGGAGGCATTTTGCAGAAACGCATACTCCCGGGCTGCTGCAGATTTTGGATTGCGGATGCGTTTCTGCCTCAATGTTAAGTATAGGAAAAACGCTCTGAAAAAACGACACTTCAGAGCAGTTTTGCAAGCGTTTTTTGTTACAGTAGCTGTTCAGTAACAGCTTTACTGTAACAATACATGAAATCTACTACACCAAAACCGCTTCACAAAACCGCAAAATGCTAGCTGAAACACTACAGAAGAAAAAGCGTTTTAAAATCTGCTAGCATTTTGCGGATCTGCTAGCGGTTTTTGGTGTGCACCAGGCCATACAGTTTATCTAAAATGCCCAAGAGCAGTTCTAACATGAGGCAAGGTGATGGGCTTGCCTCAAGTGGTGGGAAATATGGGGCGGTGACGAGTGGACGGCTCACTGTCCACCCTAAGAGCCTCTTTCTCTTTCCCTACCTCTATTCATAGTGGTGGAGGCTACCTCCTTCTGTAGCGGAGAGCAGAAGAGAGGGCGCTTACTCACCAGCGCCATGTATTGCACCGCTATCGTCACTGTTCAGCAGCACAACCACTGTCCTATACATGGTTACAGTGCTTCACCCTGCCTATGAGTGCTGTAAGCATGGAGGTGGCGCTGCTGAATATTGACATCAGCTTCATCTGGTGAGTAAGTGTACTGTAATAGCTGCTACTCACCGCTGCAGAGAGAGGAAGCCACCACCACCTATACCGGGGGCACCTATAAGTGGCTAGCTACAATCTGGGCATCAATACCTGTCTATCTATACTGGGGTCAACTTTACCTGGCTACCTATAATGGAGGTATCCATTTGTGGACTCCTATACAGGGGGCACCAATACCTGGCTACCTACATACCAATGAGAGTTTTATTTTTTCCGTCACAACTCTGGTTTTATAACGTGGGGTACAAATTGTCAGGTGCGGTGCACCCATTCCAAATGTGTTGGGGAAGGAGGGCGCATCCTCACAAGTTTTGATTCAAGTAGCAAAAAGGTGTCTAACTGTCCCTGATTATAGCATAAACAATACTGTATGTTTTACAGTATCATATTTCGGGGATATAAGACACCGTTTTTCTCACTACAAAATTGAGAAATATTTCTTGCGTCTTACATACTGAATACAGGTAATCCCTGACCTATGAAAACCTCCACCCCTTATGTATTCATGAGCTCCTGGCAAAGTGGTCACATAGACCACGCCACACATGGAGCATCCCTGCGCCTCCCTCTACCTGGATGGATCACTGCCTTACCACCCTTTATTGTGGATACGCTGAGCTGGTGTATGATTGTCATTTACCTTATCTGCTAGGCCTGTCAAATCACTTGTTTCTGCACTCATGTTATTTACTATGAGCATATTATTTCCTGTAATCTTTAGGTCATACTTTGGCTTTCATAACTCTTTCACTGAGCACCAGCACTTTGCATAATTATCAGGAATTTGTCACTTTCCCACCAGACCCAAGGCTCATTACTTGAACCCCAAGTTAAGTGTCATTTGCAGCACAGGTCACTATTTACATTGAAGTGATGAGGCGCTTTTACTTCCTGACATTGGCCTCAATTCACTAAGCTTTATCAAACGTTTGATAATTTACCTCATGGGTAAAATCTAATTTTGAATTCACTAAGGTGTTATAGAGTTATTGAACGTTTTATCAATAAAACATTCAATAAATCTATAACACCTTAGTGAATTCAAAATTATATTTTATCCATGAGGTAAATTATCAAACGTTTGATAAAGTGTTTGATAAAGCTTAGTGAATTGTGACCATTGTGTCTAAAAAAAGTTATTTCTGGTTTTTGATTGATTTTATGTGATACTGTGGTTCAATAAAGGCTATTTGTACATTTCATAACGTGATGCAATGTCTAAGTACAGGTTGCTTTCTTGTTAAATTATTTAATTATCCTGTACTTTCCACATCAGTTATACTCAGGATGGCAGATGTCCACATAAATGCATAGTACAATGTGTGTGTGCGCCAAATTTCATTCAAATCTGTTCAGCCATTGTTGCGTGATTGGGTAACAAACATCCAAACTTTTGCATTTATAATATTAGTAAGATAGTGTCCATGCTCTACAATAAAACTCATCCTCCAAATTAAAAATCTGCAATAAATCTCCACCCCCCACTATTCATCTCCACCCTCTACACTAAAACTCCAGTCCACATATACTAAAACTCCAGAAAACACAAAGCTCATCATTAACCACTTTACCCCCACGCGTACGGATTTCTCCGCTCCTTTTTTCCCTCCTAAAAAACCAGGGACTGAGAAATCCATACCTTCCGCGCTACCGCCGCTCGTGCGCGCGCACCCGCCGCTCGTGCGCGCCGCCGCCCGCTCGCCCGGAGATCAATGAACGGGAAAATCCATTCCCGTTCGTTGATCTAAGCCCCCGCAATGATCTGCTGCTTCTTTCAGAAACAGCGAGATCATTGTGAGTCTCCCAGCCTCCTACTGCTTCCTGTAAGCGTCCTGCCGGACGCTTACAGGTCGCATGTAAACAAACACTCTGTGGCCAAATAGTAAACTACACCCTAAAAGCATTTTACATATACAAACATTACATTTACACAATAACTCATTACCTCCCACACTCCCCAATTTTTATTTTTTTTTTTTGTAATAAAAAAAAAAAATACAATAAAAAAAAAAAAAACATAAATAGTTACCTTAGGGACTGAACTTTTTAAATATTTATGTCAAGAGGGTATAACGAGGACTTCCGGTTCCGGCGCCCGCATGGAAGCAGCAGGGGAGAAGAGCTCCGGCTGATCCAGCGCCGAAAGACCCCCTAACCAGCCAGCAATCACGCCAACAAGCCCCTCAGACACGGCAGCATAGCGTGGAGGCACATCGAGCGCTGCATGGAGAGGTACCTCACGCGGTCCACCATCGCACAACAGCCAGACCAACGTGAGGCAGACGCGGAGGCACCCAAGATGGCGGGGCCAAAATCTACACAGAAGGCCAAGCGCGCACAGAACAGAGAGGAGGAACGCAGAGATCTGTCGGACTGACTCTGGGGACACAGAACGCAGCAGCCAATCTCACAAAAGGTATGCCATGCGCATAGACTATAAAGAACTAGCAGCGGAGGTGGGGAAAGCCTTAGCACCAGAAATACAAGCCACAATAGAAAAGACCATTGCTAACTCACTTAAGGCCCTAAGAAAAGATATCACCATGCACTCCAAACGTATCACGGAAGCAGAGCAGAGGCTGGGGATATGTGAGGATGATCTGAGTAAAGCAAATGTGACTATCGAGCAGCTCCAGCATGACAATTCTACTGCGTATGCACGTATTGAAGACCTGGAAAATAGGTCACGCAGAAATAATTTGAGGCTGGTGGGAATATCAGAAGACACCCCCCCAGAGCAGCTCCAGAAAATATGCGCAGAAGAAATACCAGCTCTGCTAGGCTTGCAAACACCATTGAAGGTAGAGAGAGCGCACAGAGTGGGCCCACTCAAACCTAAAAACAAAAGGCCCTCGCCCCGCATGGTAATGGCACGCTACCTAGATTACTCAGACAAAGTGACACTAATGGCAGCATACAGAGCACGAGACAACGACCTTGTCATACAGGGCAGCACAGTGAGGTTGTTCAATGATTTTTCGGCGGAGGTGTCACAAAAACGCAAGGCTTTTGCTCCCGTCTGCACCTCGCTACTGGCCAAGGGTCTGAAATTTGCGTTAATCTACCCAGCAATCTTGAAGATAACGAATAATGCAGGCAAACAACATACTTGTGAAACGCCAGAAGCAGCACATTCTTTTTTGAAGCGATATGATCGCACACAACAGGAAAAGCCAGCGAGCCCAACACATTCAAATTGTGACACTTGAACTGTAGGAGTTAATAGCAGTCAGAAAAGGTGCAATCATGCACCATAACAAATTATTCAGATCAGATCCGTTGCTAAGGGTAAAAAAGGGTAACCTTAATGTCCTTAAAGCTCTAGAAGTTATATGTTTTATAGGTTTCATATGCTTTATATGTGTTACATGTTTCATAAGGCGATTATTGCATGCCCTCACGCAAGAATAATCAATAGTTACTATAGAGGGGTTTGTTAAATGTTTTACATAAAAAGGGGATCCTAGGTGTTATAAGGATCTGCGGAGAAATTTTGTAGGTGGTAAAACTTGCGGGAAAAAAGTGAAGTCAATGATGTTACTAGTTTCAGGGGACAAACAGGGGGGATCTCAACGAGAGGGGAAGGGGAATTGGGGATATGGAGACTATAGTGCTCAATGCCAAGTGTTCAAAGATGTCATACCAGACAGGAGAAGCCGTACCAAAAATGCTCAAATAAATACCTGGACAACATAATATGAAAATAATTTCCTGGAATATTAAAGGTCTACAGACTCCTGAGAAAAGATCTAAAATTATACGGCACTTAGGAAAATTTAAACCAGATGTTTGCCTTCTGCAGGAGACCCATCTACGAGCAGACCAATTTAAATTTATGAAAAAGTATTGGGTAGGAGCCGTCCATGGGTCCCCGGCAATTGGCAAAAAGGCGGGAGTACTAATTCTAATTAGCAATAAGCTGACATATCAACTACTGTCTGAAAGTCATGATACTGAGGGGAGGTGGGCAATGGTGCGGCTTCAACTGTCAGGTGACACCATGACAATTTATAACGTGTATGGGCCAAATGATAAGCATGAGGATTTCATTGCCAGCTTACAAAACAAACTTTTAGCAGATAAATGCCCTAGTTTAATAATGGGAGGCGACATGAATACGGTGCCTAATATGTGGGAGGACAGAAGTCATCCAAAAAAAAGTTTGCGACATAGAGATAAATTTTTGCAACCTTTTATGGAAGCATGCAATTTGATAGACTCATGGAGGTATAGATACCCCCAAGAGCACGAGTATTCATACTATTCACCCAAGCACAAGAGCTTTTCCAGAATAGATATGATATTGATTGATAGCTCCCTATTATCCCGATTAAATAGAGTGAGTATCGAAGATATGATAATATCAGACCACTCGCCAGTCCTGCTAGAAATGGAAGACACGCACCCACGGGGCACAGACATTCTATGGCGCTTCCCAAGTAAATACTATCAAAATGAAGACTTTGAAAAGAAACTTAAAATGTGGTGGGCGGAGTATACAATGGACAACAAGGAACACGAAAGCTCCCCAATCTTGCATTGGGAGACAGCAAAAGCGGTGCTGAGAGGGAAAATGATTTCATATACATCAGCCCAAAAAAGAAGAGCACATGAGCAATACACAGCAGAAGTGAGTAAAATAAGAGAAGCCTATAGAACATTTAAACAAACACCAACACCCGAAAATAGGGATAACTGGCAACAAACAAAGCTCAAAGGGGACTTATGGTTCAAACTGCAGATAGAAGTACAAAAACCATACACAAATCTGACATTCCACAAATATGGTGAAAAAGCGGGAAGGTTACTTGCAAACATAGCCAGACATAGGCAGTCACAACAGATGCCCACCCAATTGAAAGATACAGCAGGGACAGTACACTCGCACCCTAAAATAGTCAACAACCTTTTCAAGCAGTATTTTGCAAATTTATATTCAGCCACAAGGAAAGACCCCGCAAGGCTAGAAGCAGCATTGCCAACTCTCCCAATTAGCAAGCTCACAGAAGAGCAAATTAGTTTCTTAAATGAAGAAGTAAAGGTGCAGGAGGTCAGGGAGACCATTAAAGGGTTAAAAAACCAAAAGGCCCCAGGCCCTGACGGGTTAACAAGCGAATTTTACAAACTACTACAAATAGAAATAGCAGAGCACCTAACTAAGCTTTTTAACAAAATGATAACAGATCAGACCTACCTCAATACAGGGAAGATGTCGTACATAAAACTCCTGCCCAAAACAGGTAGAAATCTACAAGACCCGGGAGCATACCGCCCCATATCCCTTATAGATCAGGACGTAAAGATACTCTCCAAAATTTTAGCCAGTAGACTATCTATGATTATGCCGTCTGTTATCCACAGAAACCAAGTAGGCTTTATTAGAGGAAGAATGGGGGTGACTAACATCCGGAAAGTAGTAACAATATTAGAACACATTAGAGCATACCCAATATCTTATAAATCTGCTGCAGTGCTTTCGCTAGACGCGGAAAAAGCATTTGATAATGTGGAGTGGGACTGGATGTTAGGAGTCATGAAAACAATGGGGTTCCAGGGCTCATTTCTGGATGCTATCCAAACAATATATTCAAACCCGCAAGCAAAAATTTCGACCCCCGGATTCATCTCTGAATCTTTTCCTATAATGAAAGGAGTACGCCAGGGCTGCCCCCTATCACCACTGTTATTCAATCTAGCGTTGGAACCACTAGCAGCCATACTCAGAAGGCATATACAGGGAATCAGAATAGGAGAAGTTGAAACACAACAGGCCCTATTTGCGGATGATATACTGGTATTCCTTCAAAACCCTATAGAACAAATGCCTAAAGTATTCCAAATTCTCAATGAATTTTCACAGTTATCAGGGCTAAAAATAAATAAAGAAAAGAGTGAGCTGATGTTCTTGTCAAAACAAGCAAACAAATTAGAACACGCAACTCTGGGAATAAAAATAGTAACCTCACAAATAAAATATTTGGGTATAAATATCCCCAAAGACCCCACCAGATTATACACATTAAACTATACCCCTCTTTTCTGTAAAATAAAAGAACAACTAGCAAAATGGCATACCCTTCCTATAGGTATTGCAGGACGCGCCGCATTAATCAAAATGACCACAATGGGACGACTACTTTACCCAATGCAGACACTCCCACTCCTCATTAGGCACAAAGACATAAAACAACTTGAGGCAGCATTTTCCAAATTTATATGGAAAGGGAGAAAACCCAGAATTTCCTTAAAAAAATTACAATCCCCTAAAGACCTTGGTGGACTTAACTTACCAAGCATACGTAATTACAACCTAGCCTCCCTAATGAGACACGTCCATGACTGGCTAAAAAATATGGACAAATACTCAAACTATGCACTAGAAAGTGAAGTAGCAAAGCCCTGGGCCCTCCCTGGCCTCCTGCACTCCAAATTTAAAGACCTTCCAATACGACTCCGTCAAAATGTAATCATAAGAGATACAGTTATAACACGAAAACTGTCCGCAAATTATTACATTTACCAATGCATGTTTCCAAATATATGCCGATATGGGGGAATCCACTTTTCCCAGACAGTATCACTCAACAATTCCTTTCTGAGTGGGAAGACAGGGGTATATCCAAGCTGGGGAATCTTTTTGACCTAAAAACTGGGAAATGGCTAACATTTCAGGAACTAACCATAAAATACTCAATACCAAGAAATAGTTTCCTCCAGTACTTTATACAATCTCTGGTGCGATCCCATGTTAAAAACGTATTGCATGTGGCATTACCAGATGCATTTGATAACCTGATAGCTCCCGGCAGACCAGCACAATCATTGTCCGATATCAACATGGGTCTTATTAGGACCAAGGAAGATAATATAGCAAATATAGCATTCCAAGCTTGGAAAAAAGATATACGGGAGGAGAATATTGGGCAAAACATCATACAGGGACTTTGTGAGTATAGATCGGTGATCAAAAATGAACAGCATAGAACATCACATTTATTACTTTTGCATAGAGCGAAATACGCATTCAATATTAAATACCAAAATCCCCCAAGCTACTATACCCCGCAATGCCCCAAGTGTAAACACCCGCAAGCTGATTTATTTCATTGTATCTGGGGATGTCACACTATAGATCATTTCTGGGATCGGGTTATTAAATATGCAAATGATATATGTCACAAACAAGTGGAAAAAGAAGTGAAGCTATGCCTATTTCATTACTATGACAAACAGCATGAAGACTCAGCGAAAAAACCATCTGCTTTATTTCATATTATACTGGCCTCAGCTAAACGCTCTATATTTCAAACCTGGATTTCATCGAACATTCCAACCCTGTCACTACTCAAGCGAGAATTGGCAGCTTTATTTCTAATGGAAAAACTTCACACGTTGCAATCCCTGGAAAAAAGGACCAAACCCTTCTTCAAAATATGGAGAAAATACATATTGGACACCTTTACCCAGGAAGAGATCAATACACTAATGGGGAACTTTACTTATACCACCTGGTACTGTCTGGAAGACATAGGGGAAACCCTGGGACCCCTTAAATATAAAGCACACTCCACCTAGGACAAAGACACCCTGGGGAAAACCAAGGCAAATGCGAGATGAGGAGATTCTGTACGACCTTGAATTATTGTAAAAAAAAAAAAAAGAGATCTGTTCAGATAATGTTGTAAAGTACTTGATGGTGACGGGCTTCGATTCTATATTCTCCATTGGCATTGAGCACAGGGAGGAGGGAGGGAAAGGGGGGAGGGAAAAGGAGGGGAGGGAAAGGAGGGAGAGAAGGGAAAGTCATTGATATAAAAGCTGGCTGTACAAATATGCGTATTGTAACTGTAATGCCTTCTTTGCTCTCAAAATACCAATAAAAATATATTAAAAAAAAAAAAAAAAAGAGGGTATAACACTGTTACTTTATAAACTGCGGGCTTGTAATTAGGGATGGATGCAAAACTGAAAAAAATGCACCTTTATTTCCAAATAAAATATTGTCGCCAAACATTGTGATAGGGACATAATTTAAATGGTTTTATAACCGGGACAAATGGGTTAATACATTTCATGGGTTTTAATTACAGTAGCATGCTTTATTTAAAAACTATAATGGCCGAAAACTGAAAAATAATTTTTCCCCACATTTTTTCCTATTTCCCCATTAAAACACATTAAAACACATTTAGAATAAAATAATTCTTGGCATAATGTCCCACCTAAAGAAAGCCTAATTGGTGGCGGAAAAAACAAGATATAGTTCATTTCATTGGGATAAGTAATAATAAAGTTATAGACGAATGAATGGAAGGAGCGCTGAAAGGTGAAAATTGCTCTGGTGGTCAGGGGGTAAAACCCCTCAGTGGTGAAGTGGTTAAAGCATATTATTTAGTGGACTGTGTGCAAAATGAAATCACCATTTCTAAAAGTCTTATGAATAACAAATATAGGTTAAAAACATTTTTTTCCATTTGCCCTTACATTACTAGACACAGGCATAGCTCCTTCCATGGCACCCACAGCTCCTCCCATCCCATCACAGCTTTCCGTGATGCTGTGCGTATACAGAACAGAAAAGCAGAGCCAGAAGAGAGCAGGCTTGAGCAAACATCACAGAAGACAGACTCTGCTATAATGATTCCAGGGCAAAGCCAGACTGACTGACCGAGAGAATCACAGATATGCAAATTGTTCAAAGTTGATGCAAATGTATGCAAATATATGCAGCTTAAAAATGGACCAATTTAAACCCATGTTTAAATTGATTGATCCATTTTCAGGTAGCAATAGGTAGAAAGATAGTCGGCACATGCAGGCTATGCAGCATAAAAAGGCTTTATTCTCTAGGCTTCATGCAAGTTGCAAAACAGTTTAAAATAGAATTGATCCTACCCGATACTTCAAATGGCTGTGGGGTGAGGTGGGAGCAGTGGGGGCCGCCTAAGTAGGCAGCCCCCACTGCTCCCACCTCACCCCACAGCCATTTGAAGTATCGGGTAGGATCAATTCTATTTTAAACTGTTTTGCAACTTGCATGAAGCCTAGAGAATAAAGCCTTTTTATGCTGCATAGCCTGCATGTGCTGACTATCTTTCTACCTATTGCTACATAATGATCTGCTGTTTCTTCAAGTCTGAGCATGCAATATACAGTTTTACCCAATACTAATCCTCTGTCAGCAAACATTTGTCTTTTTGCACGTTTTTAAGCAGCTGCAGTGCCGGTTCTTCTTTTTCTATTGTGTATATTGAATCATTGATCCATTTTCAACTTGCATATATTTGCATAAGAATTTGCATAATTTCAGAATAATTTTCATCTCATTGATCATCCCTACTGACTGATCAGTCTGGGACTTTATCAGGGCCAATTTCAAGCTGACTGAGCCGCGAAGGATGAAGCAGCGAGCAGGTTAGGGGTTTACTATAATGTTCCCACCGATATCTATATGGTAAAATACATTAGGGTGCTTTGGCTCTGGTACACTTTAAAAGCGCAACTGTCAGGCATAAAATCCATTCTTTTATCTGGTAAACAAGTAATAAGGATGCTAACCAGGCTATCCAAAAAGTAAAAATAAAAAATCACTCTTAGGCCGCCTTTCCACAGACTGTTGATAGGCAGTGAAATGCCTCTCAAACTTTCACAACTGCTTAAAGCTGCCTGATAACTGCTTGCTTAGCACACAGCTCCACAGTCTATGGAAAAGAGGCCTAACTTGTTGATAAAAGAACATTTCCCAGTTTACCTGTCTCTTATTTGGTACATTGCCGCACAAAGGAAGTTGCAGGGCATGCTGTTTTTTTTTTCTTCTTTACCTTCCCCCTCAGACTTAACTAATGCAGCCTGATTGGCTGAATCCTCTTTCCGGCCTAGTGCACACCAGAGCGGTTCTGCTGCGGTTTGCGATCCGCTTGCAGGTGCGGATCCGCTTGGGTAATGTATTTCAATGGGCTGGTGCACACCAGAGTGGGAGGAGTTTGTCAGAAACACATACTCCCGGGCTGCTGCAGATTTTGGATTGCGGATGCGTTTCTGACTCAATGTTAAGTATAGGAAAACCGCAAACCGCTCTGAAAAACGTCAGTTCAGAGCGGTTTGCCAGGTGTTTTTTGTTACAGTAGCTGTTCAGTAACAGCTTTACTGTAACAATACATTAAATCTACTACACCAAAAACGCTTCACAAAACCGCAAAATGCTAGCTTAAACGCTACAGAAAAGAAAAAGCGTTTCAAAATCTGCTAGCATTTTGCGGATCTGCTAGCGTTTTTTGGTGTGCACCAGGCCTCCCTCCTGTTTTGCACTCCCACACCTCTGTTCCTCTGATTGGCCAATATCTCTCATGCTTCTCAAGCTAGAATCACACAATGACAATGTTGTTTGCATTGGCCATCCTACTCCCAGAGTAAAGGTGCGTACACACATGCGACTATATCATTCCCCGATCATTTCAAACGACGATCGTTAAAAAAAAAAAAAAAGCCGCCAACGACCATTAAGTCTAATGACGGACGAGCTAGATCGTTAAAAACGAACGATCTTGGCGGATTTTTTCCAACGACGACCGTTTGCAATAGTACATCGTTGGAAACGGTCGTTCGTACTAGGCTTGACATGCGCATTTCACTATTTCTCCATGGAACTTTTCATTTTTCTGCGCAAGCGCAATAGTTGCTTTACGTGATATAACATTCGTTCTAACGATCAGATCGTTACACACCTTTAAAAACTAACTTTACTTAGGTCATTCTTTCGTCAATTAAAAGTTCGTTTGTCGTTCACAACGAACGATCGTTGTCGCATGTGTGTACGTAACTTAAGGGAGGAAATTACATCAGGATTGGCTTCAGACACAGGGATTCCAAAATGCCTGAAAGTTCTATTTACTATATAAAAACGCACTGAAATCAAAAACGTTGACAATGCAAAACATATGTTGTGTACTTAGAAAAAAAATATTTTTTTTTTTATTTGAGATAGTATAGCTAACAACTCATCTTTAAAGAGAATCTGTATTGTTAAAATCGCACAAAAGTAAACATACCAGTGCGTTAGGGGACATCTATTACCCTCTGTCACAATTTCGCTGCTCCTCGCCACATTAAAAGTGGTTAAAAACAGTTTTAAAAAGTTTGTTTATAAACAAACAAAATGGCCACCAAAACAGGAAGTAGGTTGATGTGTACAGTATGTCCACACATAGAAAATACATTCATACACAAGCAGGCTGTATACACCCTTCCTTTTGAATCTCAAGAGATCATTTGTGTGTTTCTTTCCCCCTGCAGCTATCTTCCACTGAAGTGTCAGGCTGTTTCTTCCTGCAGAGTGCAGACAGCTCTGCCTGTTTGTAATTCCTCAGTATGTGAAAGCCCAGCCAGCTCAGGAGGATTTATCCAGCTTGTAAAAGATAAGAGAGAAGCTGCACTAATCTAAATAATAGTGTGCAGATTTTCGGTCTCCTAATGGCAATAGAATTGGGGATTTAACTGGCTACGTGCTATTGCACTCCCTCAGTAATCGCCTCAATTAGATGTGGGCCTTAAGCTCAAAAAGCTCAATTACTAAACCACTACTTCACAAAAAGCTAGACTAGGCCTCACTTGCCAATATCAAAATTCATCTTTATTGTGAGCAAATCAAAAGAGTGTGCAACAATTCCACAATACTAAAACCATTAAAAACACAGTAAAAGCTTCAAGGCTGACATACCATGCCCCCGCATTCACATCCACTTCATATGTACATACATACACGCCACTCATTCTCTTGCCAAACAGGTTGGTGCACTCATGATGGCCATCAGAGCTCAAATTTTGCTTGCAGGTACTAATTAACGCTGGTTATGGATTATATAGATCACCAGGCTTGTTTGCCTACACGAAAAGAAACCACAGTTCCAGCCTTCAAAATATTTGCATTAGCAGTCCTACTCATTAGAGCAGCGTTAGTTGCGCGTTTGTTAGGCAGTCCAGTTTAGGTCGTTTCAAAACATGCTTGGTTGTTAAGCTCTATGCAAACAGCAGTTAGTAGTTAAGCGTAGCAGTAACTTGCGGCAGCTATATAGCCCAGGTATAGTCTGCAGGAGTATACAGCCTCACTCAGGGGGTTGCCGTAACCCTGTTTACAAGTTTCCCCTGGGGGTGTGTGCGGTACCTTCAGAGCTCGGGTGGCTCAACTTGCCCAATCCTGTCAGCGGCAGTTGGCGTGGATGATCTACCCGCGTGTGCCTGGCTAGCGGTGCTCCTGCGGGGATCAGTTTCAGAAGCAGCGTAGGTTAGAGCGGTGGACGAGGCCGGCCTCATGTAGCTCCTCCCACCGACATGTTTTCGCCCAATGGGCTTCCTCAGGGTGTGGCTAATCTAAATAATACTAAATAATACACAGGCAGTGTGCAGAGAGGGGCCTGGAGGGGGGAGATGCATCACAGAACCACAACACTGAAGAACTTGGCAGCCTTCCAGACACAGGCTGACAAGTCTGACAAGAGAGAGATAAGTTGATTTATTACAGAGATGGTGATAGTAGAACGTGCTGCAGTAAGCCAGAACACATTAGAATAGCTTGTGGAACTTGTAGAATGATAAAAAACAGGATGCAATTTTTGTTACGGAGTCTCTTTAAACTTAATGGGAATCATGCTAAACAAAACAAATTAGATACTTTCCTAAGGAGAGGAAAGTCTCTGGGTTCTATAGAGCCGCCGCCTCCTCCTGTTTGAGCAGCAGCTCCCCCTTTGTATGCCCCTCCGCAGGGGACTGCAGAAGTCTTCGACACTGTGCACGACAGTATGGAGCCGCTAGTCTTCAGGTACACTCAGGCTCCTGAAGCCTCCTTTAGCGAGAGAGAGAGAGAGAGAGAGAGAGCAGTATTTGACCAACTTGGTAGAATACTGCTACTGGGGAGCCAGCGCAGGAAAAGGGACCAAGAGAGGAATGGGAAGGATCTATAGGACCAAGAGTCTTCCCTCTCAAACTGAACCCGAGCCAAAGCTCTGCTGCAAAAGAAGCTCTAACCAGGCAGAGGGAAGCCTCAGAATCCCCCTCCGAATTGGGGCCGCAAAGCTTCACTTCCGCTCTGTAGCCTTGCACCTGCCCTTGCGCAGTAGCACAGAAGCCACAGCTCCAGCTTACGGCGCGGGTGAGCTCAATCAGCTATTGCGCAGCCAATGTACATGGAAGGGGAGCTGCACAGCTCCAATCTTTGTCGCCAATTCTCTGGGAAGCCGCACTCACACGAGGGGGAACAGCAAAATAGAGAGGGAATCCTCAATATGATCCTAAGGCTACCCTCACTAAGTATCTGGTTTGTATACCTGAGCTTTGGCTCAGGTACACTTTATATATTTTTTTGATGCTCGACACTGTCCATCTAATGTCACACCAGGTACACTTTAAAATGTACCTAAACTCTTGCACAGAACAGAAGGAAAAGAAGAATACACTCTATATTGAGTTTAGCCTCTCTAATTCCCCTTCATCTGTGACTAACCACAACTGTAATTTGATTTCTCAGCAGTTAGCTGGCTGCCTCAGCAGAGCCGCTAATTCATAAACTCAGGATGTTAGCCTTTAGTCTGCTTCCATGAATGCATTTAATAGACAGTGCAGATTTATTGCAGAATTTGATCAGCTGCAACAAAGAAAATGTTTTTCTTTGAAAGGTTATTATGCCATTTATCTTTTAGCACAGAGAGAAAGTTCTGAGAACGGGTCTGCTTTTAAAGTAGACAATGGAAAGGACGTCCACTCAACTGAGGTCTAAAAAGTCTGATCTTCATTTGCAAATAGTTCTGGACAGAGACATATCAGCTCACACGTATCAGAGCATACACTCGCTCTTTAAAGTAGGTTCACACTTATTTTAAAAATGTATCCGTGACTCCGATTTTTTTGTCCCGGATCAAATACTGAGCCACAGATATAAATGTTAAAAATAGCATCCTTCACTTCAAAAACAAACAGATCCTTCTATATTCAGGGGTCCAGTTAAAACCTGAACGGACGGTCTAGATTTGCATTTCCCCGGACTGCACATGGATCAGGATACACAGAAGGGTAGTGAAGGGCAATAGGAAAACAGATTCCTACTCTACACAGGCAGTTGTGGACACAGAAACAGATCAGTTTGTGTCACAGCCTGTGGGTGGGGAGGCCACCGCCATGCTGTAGGGGGGGAGGGTGACAAGGGTCGGCGGAGTCATCCCACCTCCCTCCCCTGGGTCCCACCCCCCAGCTACTTGCGCTAAATCTGTTAAAATGTCAAGTATGCAGCAAGCTTACCTTCTCAACTTCCTTTGCTCACCACATAACTTCCTGCAATGCCACCCTCCAAAGTATAGAGCGCAGCATTGTCAAGCAGCAAGCAGAGGAAAAACGTAAGCTCCCCAGCCTCTATACATTTTAAACAAGTTTTGTGCAAGTAGCTGGAGGGAGAGCGGGGACCCAGGTGAGGGTGGAGCAGACCACTGTCAACCCCATCCTGGCTGCTACCCCCTCCAGCATGGTGCCCCCCTCTCCCCTCCACAACTAGGTATACTTTTCCACAGGCTGGAAACTTATGCGTAAAGAATTTTTTTTTTTTAGAAAAACAGATCCTATCAAAAAGAACGAAAGAGCACATATAAATGAATAGGTTAACAAGTATAACACCAATGAGGGAGACAGACAGAAAAGGAAGAAAAAAAAAAAAGGGGGGGGTTGGGAAGACACTGTCATATGCTATAGATCATAGAACAAGCTGACATCCCATCTGGCATTTAGGCCATCTGGGACAAGTCCCAAGAAGCCAGATCCAGAATGTTTCTCATTTCAAAAGGTTGGCCACCTCACTCCCGACCCTTGAAATCTAAGAGGACATCTCCTCCGTGATGAGGCAAAATTTTAAGATACTTTTGAGCCCCCAAAATTGTTTTGGATTGTGGATATACATTTTGCAAGCCTTCACTAAATTACAGTAGCAGCACATTGATATACCACAGTGGTAAGTGCCCCTTGTGGAAAGCTACAAAACGCTGCGTGAGATTGGGGTGGAGTTAAAAAAAGAATAAAATTGATCCCAAAGTATTTGCTCTAAGCGAAGAAACCATAACCTTGTCATACTCTAAATGTTGCGACAAGACATTCCTGTGTGACACTTTAACCACTTATTGGTTATAGTAAAGTATATCTACTCCTAAAAACTTCCATCTAATCCTCAGGGGAGCAGATACGCTGCCGCAATCGCCGCTGTGCAAGCTCCCACTCACTTGTGCGCATGTTCCTGCACTCGTTCTTGCCTCCACCCGTTAGCTCAGAGATCAATGATTGGGAATGCAGTTCCCATCCATTGTTCTAGGTCCCCATGTCAATCGTAGCATCAGATGACTGCAGTCATTTGCAAACACTAATTACCTTACACTCATTACTTCCTGTTTTGCATACTAAAAGCATGCACAGGAAGCTAATGAGTGAGGGCATTTTGCGGCCAAAAACCATTAACTTTAATAAAGAGACTTACACATAAGTTATAATTAACCCCTTACCTCTCACACTCAAATGCCCACGGGGGGGAATGAGTTAAAAACTTACCCGGGCCTTATAATGGTCCCCCAGAGGTCCTGTGCCCATGCAACCACTCACCGATGCTCCAGCCCCGCGCCTCCGGTTCACTTCTGGAATGTCAGACTTTAAAGTCTGAAAACCACTGCGCCTGTGTTGCCGTGTCCTCGATCCTGCTGATGTCACCAGGAGCGTAACAGGTCCAGTATGGTCTGTGTCTGCACAATACGCTCCTGGTGACATCAGCAGGATCGAGGACACGGCAACACAGGCGCAGTGGTTTTCAGACTTTAAAGTCTGACATTCCAGAAGTGAACCGGAGGCGGGGCCAGAGCATCGGTGAGTGGCTGCATAGGCACAGGACTTCTGCGGGGGACCATTATAAGCCTCGGGTAAGTTCAACTAATTTTCCACCAACCCCCCCCCCCCCCTCCCCTACAGTGTCCCTTTAATATGTATGTCAAGAGGGTATATTATTGGGCTTGTATATAGTGATAAATGAAAAACAAAATGCACCTTTATTTCCAAATAAAATATTGGCACCATACATTGTAATAGGAACAAAGTTTAAAATTGTGTAATAACCGGGACAAAAATGCCAATTAATAATAACACTGGATCTGAAGTATTGTTATACGATTGCCCCTACCTACCGAAGTATTGGAACCTGATCATGAAGCTATATAAAACTTACTTGCAAATCCATGCATACCATGTTTCAACTGTTCCTAAACTACGTTGATAAAAAGACGGGGACACAGACCGCCCAATATGGTGTATTACGTATTGGTGATGAGGGAATATGTAAAGAAAGTAGAATACTCACAAATCAAGGTTAGTCCTCGTTCACATCTGCTGCGCTGAAAACGTGTTAAAGCGCATGGTAAAAACCGCATGCGCTTGTGCGCGCTTTAGTCCGCGTTTCTATGCGCTGCGCTTCTTTAAAGCACGTTTTGCTTACTGTAGCAGCAGGAGTTGTCAATAAAACTTTGTTTTTGTATGTAAATGTATTTTTTTCTCCAATTAGGGGTAAAAACGCATGCGCTTCTATGCGCTAAAAAAGCAGACCCATTCACTTGCATTGCTGTGCGCTTTACAGCTCAGCGCACAGAAATGCATGCAACACTACGTTTTTGTAACGCTGCTCAGCGCAGCGCATAGATGTGAACCAGCTACATTTAGTTACATGGAAAAATGAATACCTTGCTGATCGCACAGGGCAGTGCGCTGTGGAAAGCGCACAGAAACGGCCCTGATGTGAACGAGGCCTTACCCCTTAGGCAACCACTGTATAGACAGGTGGGGAAAACAAGCCTGTCCCCTCTCAGGATTAAGAAGTCTGCAGGTAGGAAGAAATAGAACAGAATTTCCACCCTTCCAAGGGCGGATTGGTACAGTATCAAGGTAAACAGAGGCGCCAACAGGATAAGATAAAAATTTTAAAACATGGAAGTGGTGGAGATGAACCCTTACCCACTCAAAAAGGACACGACAAGAGGAACGTGTTAGAACAAAAAAAAAAAAAAAAAAGTGTATTTATACACTCCACAAAGGTTTGCAACGAGTTTCACAGGCATGGCCCCGCTTTCGTTAGGCAGTAAGGGATGGAGTATACAGCTGTATACTGTGTGTATATATACTGTATATACACCCACAGCTGTATACTCCTCTTACTGCCTGATGAAGCAGGGTCACGCCCATGAAGCGCATTGCAAACCTTTGTGAAGTAGTCATTTTGTGTGTTATACCTTAACACATTCCCTTTGTCAAGTCCTTTGGAGAGGATAAGGGTCCACCTCCACTACTTCCAGGTTTTAAAATTGTTATTTTATCCTGTTGGCGCCTCCGTTTACCTTGAAGCTACATTGATGATTCATATGCTATTTGATTTTAATCTTTACTTCTGAACATACACCCACTTTAGTGGGCTCCAGGCCTAAATAATACACATTGCCCGGAGGCTGTCCTGCTGATACACCACTTTTAAAGGGAACCTAAACTGAGAAGGATATGGATTTTTCCTTTTAAGATACTACCAGTTGCCTGGCTCTCCTGCTGATCTTGTGTCCACTAGTTTTAGCCACAGCCCCTCAACAACAAGCATGCAAATCAGGTGCTCTGACTAGAGTCAAAATGGATTAGCTGCATGCTTGTTCAGGTCTGTGATTCAGCCACTAATCAACTGGTATTGTTTAAAAGGAAACATCCATATCCCTCTCAGTTAAGGTTCCCTTTAAAGGAAAACTGAAGTGAGAAATATGGAGGATGCCTTATTTATTTCCTTTTATACAATACAAGTTGCCTGGCAGTTCTGCTGGTCTATTAGGATGCGGTAGTATGCTAGAAACAAGCATGAAGCTAATCTTTCAGATATGACAATGTCAGAAACATCTGATCTGCTGCATGCTTGTTAAGGGGCTATGGATAAAAGTATTAGAGGCAGAGGATTCACAGGATAGCCAGGCAACTGGTATTGCTTAACCACTTAAAGAGACTCCGTAACAAAAATTGCATCCTGTTTTTTATCATCCTACAAGTTCCAAAAGCTATTCTAATGTGTTCTGGCTTACTGCAGCACATTCTACTATCACCATCTCTGTAATAAATCAACTTATCTCTCTCTTGTCAGACTTGTCGGCCTGAGTCTGGAAGGCTGCCAAGTTCTTCAGTGTTGTGGTTCTGTGATGCATCTCCCCCCTCCAGGCCCCTCTCTGCACATTATTTAGATTAGGACAGCTTCTCTCATATTTTACAAGCTGGATAAATCCTTCTCTGAGCTGGCTGGGCTTTCACATACTGAGGAATTACATACAGGCAGAGCTGTCTGCACTCTGCAGGAAGAAACAGCCTGACACTTCAGTGGAAGATAGCTGCAGGGGGAAATAAACACACAAATGATCTCTTGAGATTCAAAAGGAAGGGTGTATACAGCCTGCTTGTGTATGAATGTATTTTCTATGTGTGGACATACTGTACATCAATCTACTTCCTGTTTTGGTGGCCATTTTGTTTGTTTATAAACAAACTTTTTAAAACTGTTTTTAACCACTTAATGCGGCAAGGAGCGGCAAAATTGTGACAGAGGGTAATAGGAGATGTCCCCTAACGCACTGGTATGTTTACTTTTGTGCAATTTTACCAATACAGATTCTCTTTAAAGAGAATCTGTATTGTTAAAATCGCACAAAAATAAACATACCAGTGCGTTAGGGGACATCTCCTATTACCCTCTGTCACAATTTCACCGCTCCCCGCCGCATTAAAAGTAGTCAAAAACTGTTTTAAAAAGTTTGTTTATAAACAAACAAAATGGCCACCAAAACAGGAAGTAGGTTGATGTACAGCATGTCCACACATAGAAAATACATCCATACACAAGCAGGCTGTATACAGCCTTACTTCTGAATCTCAAGAGATCACTTGTGTGTGTTTACCTTCTGTCCCCAGCTTCTCTCATGCACTGAACATTACAGGCTTCCTGCAGACAGCTCTGCCTATGTCCTTAATTCCTTAGTATGTGACAGACCAGCTCCTTTCACAGCCTCCAGAGGAGGATTTTTATCCAGCTCTCTTCTATCACTGATAAGATAGCAGAGAAGCTGCTGGCTTATGTAAATAAAACACACACTGAAGTGTGCATAGAGGAACAGTTCAACACTGAAGAACTTGGCAGCCTTCCAGACACAGGCCGACAAGTCTGACAGGGGAAAGATACATTGATTTATTACAGAGATGGTTATAGTAGAAAGAGCTGCAGCAAGCCAGGTCACATTAGAATAGGTTTATGAACTTGTAGGATAGTAAAAAAAACGTAATTTGTTACAGAGTCACTTTAAGGACTGCCGTCATAAAACCCCTTAAGGACCAGAGCCTTTTTTCCCATTCAGACCACTGCCGCTTTAACGGTTTATTGCTCGGTCATACAACCTACCATCTAAATGAATTTTACCTCCTTTTCTTGTCACTAATACAGCTTTCTTTTGGTGCTATTTGATTGCTGCTGCGATTTTTACTTATATTCATCAAAAAAGATGTGCTGACATTTTTAGAAGTAAAATTGCCTATACATTTGAGCGCGAAAGTTATTCTGCTACATGTCTTTGATAAAAAAAAAAAAAAACATTCAGTGTATATTTATTGGTTTTGGTAAAAAAGTTATAGCGTTTACAAACTATGGTGCAAAAAGTGACTTTTCCCATTTTGAAGCATCTCTGACTTTTCTGAGCACCTGTCATGTTTCATGAGGTGCTAAAATTCCAGGATAGTATAAATACCCCCCAAATGACCCCATTTTGGAAAGACATCCCAAAGTATTCACTGAGAGGCATGGTGAGTTCATAGAAGATTTTATTTTTTGTCACAAGTTAGCGGAAAATGACACTGACCAAAAAAAAAAAAAAAAAAAAAAAAAAGCTTCCATTTCTTCTAACTTGCGACAAAAAAAAAAAAAAAAAAATGAAATCTGCCATGGACTCACTATGGTCCTCTCTGAATACCTTGAAGTGTCTACTTTCCAAAATGGGGTCATTTGTGGGGTGCATTTACTGTCCTGGCATTTTGGGGGGTGCTAAATTGTAAGCACCCCTGTAAAGCCTAAAGGTGCTCATTGGACAAATTCCTTGTAGGTGCAAACTTACTTGGCGAAATAACATTGATTCAGATTCTGGACTTAGGGCCCCTCAGCGCAGTTAGGCTGCAAAAAAGTGCCACACATGTGGTATTGCCGTACTCAGAAGTAGTATAATGTGTTTTGGGGTGTATTTTTACACATACCCATGCTGGGTGGGAAAAATCTCTGTTAATGACTTTTTTACACACAATTGTCCATTTAGAGAGATATTTCTCCCACTCAGCATGGGTATTGTGGAAGTCACTTACTTACCAATACACCAAGATTTCAAAAATAAGTCAGGAGATGCAAAGAAAAAACAACTTATGGCTTTATTCAAAAATAGCACATGTATACATGAGGGAAACCCAGATAAGCCTAGCAAAAGGGTCAAGGCAGTTTAAGGTTTCTGCTTCAACTTCCGCTGTGCACCAGTTCTTATACCCCGAATTACGTGGTCATGATGTAATTTACTTGTCCAATAATATATAGGTCTCTTAGGGCCCTTTTCCACCAGCGCTTTGCGCTGGATGAATCGCAAAAACGCAAACCGCTAGCAATTTTACAATCGCTACGGTTTGCTTTTTAACATAGGAATCGCAGTAGGTAATTTCCACCGCCGCGATTAGTTTTTTACTTGATCGCGACGCGGAGCGACTTTTGCCGCGATTTTGCTATGCAGTGCATAGCATAATCGCGGCCGCGAACGTCGGGGAATCGCCGCTAATTGCGATTCAGCAATCGCTAGCGTTCAGCATGAACGCTAGCGATTGCTAGTGGAAAAGGGCCCTAAGGGTCTTCTTTCACTCCAAGAGGGCGGAGAATTCTCACAGCCTTGCACCTGGTCTTGACTACAGCACACAATCTCTCCGGCATCCTGCTCCCATAGTTACTTTCAAGGCCTTTACTTGCATGACTCGAATCATCCCCCGATGGGAGGTTGCAGTATCAGGCACGCCATATCTGTTTAGAAATTCCTAAGACAAAAACTCACACAGTACCAGGTCTTAGCTAAAGCATGTCTACAGAGAAAGAATCTGAGACTAACTTTAAAGGGTAACTCTATTCATCTGAATCATCTGTGTTACATTAACCTTATTAACATTGGTGTCACCTTATATCTATTAACCACTTCCCGACCGCCTAACGCACAGAGGCGGCCGGGAAGTGGAGCCCTGAAGGACCGGCTCACCCACAGAGGCGGCGGTCCTTCTAAGGGCATGGGCGGAGCGATCGCGTCATCCGTGACGCGATCCTCCGCCGGCGCCTGTCACCGCAACATCCCGCCGGCTATACGGAAGCGCCGGCGGGATGTTAACCCCGCGATCGCCGCATACAAAGTGTATAATACACTTTGTAATGTTTACAAAGTGTATTATACAGGCTGCCTCCTGCCCTGGTGGTCCCAGTGTCCGAGGGACCACCAGGGCAGGCTGCAGCCACCCTAGTCTGCACCCAAGCACACCGACTTCTCCCCCCCCCTGCCCCAGATCGCCCACAGCACCCATCAGACCCCCCCCCTGCCCACCCCCCAGACCCCTGTTTGCACCCAATCACCCCCCTAATCACCCATCAATCACTCCCTGTCACCATCTGTCAACGCTATTTTTTTTTATCCCCCCCCCCTGCTCCCTGCCCCCTCCCCTCAGATTCTCCCCAGACCCCCCCCCCCGTTTACTGTATGCATCTATCCCCCTGATCACCCGTCATTCACCCCCTGTCACTGCCACCCATCAATCAGCCCCTAACCTGCCCCTTGCGGGCAATCTGATCACCCCCCCACACCAATAGATCGCCCACAGATCCGACATCAGATCACCTCCCAAATCCATTGTTTACATCTATTCTCTCCTCTAAACACCCACTAATTACCCATCAATCACCCCCTATCACCACCTGTCACTTTTACCTATCAGATCAGACCCTAATCTGCCCCTTGCGGGCACCCAATCACCCGCCCACACGCTCAGATTGCCCTCTGACCCCCCCTTATCAATTCACCAGTGCATTAATTACATCTGTTCTTCCCTGTAAAAACCCACTGATCACCTGTCAATCACCTATCACCCATCAATCTCCCCCTGTCACTGCCACCCATCAATCAGCCCCTAACCTGCCCCTTGCGGGCAATCTGATCACCCACCCACACCATTAGATCGCCCGCAAACCCGCCGTCAGATTACCTCCCAAATGTATCGTTTACATCTGTTATCTTCTCTAAACACCCACTAATTACCCATCAATCACCCCCTATCACCACCTGTCACTGTTACCTATCAGATCAGACCCTAATCTGCCCCTTGCGGGCACCCAATCACCCGCCCACACGCTCAGATTGCCCTCAGACCCCCCCCACCCCCCTTATCAATTCGCCAGTGCATTAATTACATCTGTCCTTCCCTGTAATAACCCACTGATCACCTGTCAATCACCTATCACCCATCAATCACCCCCTGTCACTGCCACCCAACAATCAGCCCCTAACCTGCCCCTTGCGGGCAAACTGATCACCCACCCACACCAATAGATCGCCCGCAGATCCGACATCAGATCACCACCCAAGCGCAGTGTTTACATCTGTTCTCTACCCTAAACACCCATCAATCACCCCCTGTCACTGCTACCTATCAGATTAGACCCCTATCTGCCCCTAGGGCACTCAATCACCCGCCCACACCCTCAGAATGCCCTCAGACCCCAGCCCTGATCACCTCGCCAGTGCATTGCTTGCATCTATTCCCCCCTCTAATCACACCTTGAGACACCCATCAATCACCTCCTGTCACCCCCTAGCACACCTACCCATCAGATCAGGCCCCAATTTGCCCCGTGTGGGCTCCTGATCACTCGGCCAAACCCTCAGATCCCCCTCAGACCCCCTTCCGATCACCTCCCCAGTGCATTGATTGCATCTATTTTCCCCTCTAACCACCCCCTGAGACACCCATCAATCACCTCCTGTCACCCCCCTAGCACTCCTATCCATCAGATCAGGCCCAATACAACCTGTCATCTAAAAGGCCACCCTGCTTATGACCGGTTCCACAAAATTCGCCCCCTCATAGACCACCTGTCATCAAAATTTGCAGATGCTTATACCCCTGAACAGTCATTTTGAGACATTTGGTTTCCAGACTACTCACGGTTGTGGGCCTGTAAAATGCCAGGGCGGTATAGGAACCCCACTTTAGAAAAAAAGACACCAAGGTATTCTGTTAGGTGTATGACGAGTTCATAGAAGATTTTATTTTTTGTCAAAAGTTAGCGGAAATTAATTTTTATTGGTTTTTTTTCACAAAGTGTCATTTTTCACTAACTTGTGACAAAAAATAAAATCTTCTATGAACTCGCCATACACCTAACGGAATACCTTGGGGTGTCTTCTTTCTAAAATGGGGTCACTTGTGGAGTTCCTATACTGCCCTGGCATTTTAGGGGCCCTAAACCGCGAGGAGTAGTCTAGAAAACAAATGCTTCAAAATGATCTGTGAATAGGACGTTGGGCCCCTTAGCGCACCTAGGCTGCAAAAAAGTGTCACACATGTGGTACCGCCGTACTCAGGAAAAGTAGTATAATGTGTTTTGGGGTGTATTTTTACACATATCCATGCTGGGTGGGAGAAATTTCTATGTAAATGGACAATTGTGTGTAAAAAAATCAAACAATTGTCATTTACAGAGATATTTCTCCCACTTAGCATGGGTATGTGTAAAAATACACCCCAAAACGCATTATACTACTTCTCCTGAGTACAGCGGTACCACATGTGTGGCACTTTTTTACACCCTAAGTACGCAAAGGGGCCCAAAGTCCAATGAGTACCTTTAGGATTTCACAGGTCATTTTGCGACATTTGGTTTCAAGACTACTCCCGGTTTAGGGCCCCTAAAATGCCAGGGCAGTATAGGAACCCCACAAATGACCCCATTTTAGAAAGAAGACAACCAAAGGTATTCCGTTAGGAGTATGGTGAGTTCATAGAAGATTTTATTTTTTGTCAAAAGTTAGCGGAAATTGATTTTAATTGTGTTTTTTCACAAAGTGTCATTTTCCGCTAACTTTTGACAAAAAAATAAAATCTATGAACTCACCATACTCCTAATGGAATACCTTGGGGTGTCTTTCTAAAATGGGGTCATTTGTGGGGTTCCTATACTGCCCTGGCATTTTAGGGGCCCTAAACCGTGAGGAGTAGTCTTGAAACGAAATTTCTCAAAATGACCTGTGAAATCCTAAAGGTACTCATTGGACTTTGGGCCCTTTAGCGCAGTTAGGGTGCAAAAAAGTGCCACACATGTGGTATCGCCGTACTCAGGAGAAGTAGTATAATGTGTTTTGTGGTGTTCTTTTACACATACCCATGCTGAGTGGGAGAAATATCTCTGTAAATGGACAATTGTGTGTAAAAAAAAATTAACAAATTGTCATTTACAGAGATATTTCTCCCACCCAGCATGGGTATGTGTAAAAATACACCACAAAACACATTATACTACTTCTCCTGAGTACGGCGATACCACATGTGTGGCACTTTTTTGCAGCCTAACTGCGCTAAGGGGTCCAAAGTCCAATGAGCACCTTTAGGCTTTACAGGGTTGCTTACAATTTAGCACCCCCCAAAATGTCATGACATGTAAACACACCCCACAAATGACCCCATTTTGGAAAGTAGACCCTTCAAGGTATTCAGAGAGGGGCATGGTGAGTCCGTGGCAGATTTCATTTTTTTTTTGTCGCAAGTTAGAAGAAATGGAAACTTTTTTTTTTTTTTTTTCCTCACAAAGTGTCATTTTCCGCTTACTTGTGACAAAAAATAATTTCTATGAACTCACTATGCCTCAGTGAATACTTTGGGATGTCTTCTTTCCAAAATGGGGTCATTTGGGGGGTATTTATACTATCCTGGAATTCTAGCCCCTCATGAAACATGACAGGGGGTCAGAAAAGTCAAAGATGCTTGAAAATGGGAAAATTCACTTTTTGCACCATAGTTTGTAAACGCTATAACTTTTACCCAAACCAATAAATATACACTGAATGGGTTTTTTTTTTAATCAAAAACATGTTTGTCCACATTTTTCGCGCTGCATGTATACAGAAATTTTACTTTATTTGTAAAATGTCAGCACAGAAAGTTAAAAAAATCATTTTGCCAAAATTCATGTCTTTTTTGATGAATATAATAAAAAGTAAAAATCGCAGGAGCAATCAAATAGCACCAAAAGAAAGCTTTATTAGTGACAAGAAAAGGAGCCAAAATTCACTTAGGTGGTAGGTTGTATGAGCGAGCAATAAACCGTGAAAGCTGCAGTGGTCTGAATGGAAAAAAAGTGGCCGGTCCTTAAGGGGTAGAAAGCCCTAGGTCCTCAAGTGGTTAAGTGCATATATATGAAAGTTGGATTAACATACAGCTATGATATTAACAGTATGTGTAAAGATACACCCCAAAACACATACTGAGTACGGCACCACCACATGTGTGCCACTTTTTTGCAGCCCAACTGCACTAAGGGGCCCAAAGTCCAATGAGTACCTTTAGGATTTCACAGGTCATTTTGCGACATTTGGTTTCAAGACTACTCCCGGTTTAGGGCCCCTAAAATGCCAGGGCAGTATAGGAACCCCACAAATGACCCCATTTTAGAAAGAAGACAACCAAAGGTATTCCGTTAGGAGTATGGGAGTTCATAGAAGATTTTATTTTTTGTCACTAGTAAGCAGAAATTTTTTTTTAATTTTTTTTCACAAAATGTCATTTTCCGCTAACTAGTGGCAGAAAATAAAAATCTATGAACTCACCGTACTTTCTAAAATGGGGTCATTTGTGGGGTTCCAATACTGCCCTGGCATTTTAGGGGCCCTAAACCGTGAGGAGTAGTCTGGAAACAAAATGTCGCAAAATGACCTGTGAAATCCTAAAGGTACTCAATGGACTTTGGGCCCCTTAGCGCAGTTAGGCTGCAAAAAAAGTGCCACACATGTGGTACTGCCGTGCTCAGAAGAAGTAGTATAATGTGTTTTGGGGTGTATTTTTACATATACCTATGCTGGGTGGGAGAAATATCTCTGTAAATGACATATTAGATTTTTTATTTTTATTTTTTACACACAATTGTCCATTTACAGAGAGATTTCTCCCACCCAGCATGGGTATGTGTAAAAATACACCCCGTAACACATTATACTACTTCTCCTGAGTACGGCGATACGACGTGACACTTTTTTGCAGCCTAGGTGCGCTAAGGGGCCCAACGTCCTTTTCACAAGTCATTTTGAGGCATTTGTTTTCAGAGTTCCCCAACCCTGTCCTCAAGGCCCACCAACAGTACATGTTTTGCAGAAAATTACAAACTTGCACAGGTGAGGTAATTAGTATCTCAGCAGAGCTGATTGACTACCTCTGGATTTTTACAAAACCTGCACTGTTGGTGGGCCTTGAGGACAGGGTTGGGGAACACTAGTAGAATCTAGACTACTCCTCACGGTTTAGGGCCCCTAAAATGCCAGGGCAGTATAGGAACGCCACAAGTGACCCCATTTTAGAAAGAATACACCCCAAGGTATTCTGTTAGGAGTATGGTGAGCTCATAGAAGATCTTATTTTTTTGTCACAAGTTAGTGAAAAATGAAACTGAAAAAATAAAAATCAATTTCCGCTAACTTTTGACAAAAAATAAAATTTTCTATGAACGCTTCATACACCTAACAGAATACCTTGGAGTGTCTTTTCTAAAAAGGGGTCACTTGAGGAGTTCCTATACTGCCCTGGCATTTTACGGGCCCAAAACCGTGAGTAGTCTGGAAACCAAATGTCTCAAAATGACTGTTCAGGGGTATAAGCATCTGCAAATTTTGATGGCAGGTGGTCTATGAGGGGGCGAATTTTGTGGAACGTCATAAGCAGGGTGGCCTCTTACATGACAGGTTGTATTGGGCCTGATCTGATGGATAGGAGTGCTAGGGACGGGGGGGGGGGGGGGGGGGAGGGGGGGGACAGGAGGTGATTGATGGGTGTCTCAGGGGGGTGGTTAGAGGGGAAAATAGATGCAATCAATGCACTGGGGAGGTGATCGGAAGGGGGTCTGAGGGTTTGGCCGAGTGATCAGGAGCCCACACGGGGCAAATTAGGGCCTGATCTGATGGGTAGGTGTGCTAGGGGGTGACAGGAGGTGATTGATGGGTGTCTCAAGATGTGATTAGTGGGGGGGATAGATGCAAGCAATGCACTGGCGAGGTGATCAGGGCTGGGGTCTGAGGGCATGGGCGGGTGATTGGGTGCCCTAGGGGCAGATTAGGGTCTAATCTGATGGGTAACAGTGACAGGTGGTGATTGATGGGTAATTAGTGCAGAGCCGGGACAAGGTCCTCCAGCACCCAAGGCTGAGACACCAAAGTGCGCCCCTCCATCCCTGCCACCGCAGCCGTCACACACTGATTGCTATTAGACTAAGAGGCCCCCATGGGCCCACAACCTCCCCAACACCTTAATATCTAGTTATCTGGCTTGCAGTCACTGCCATGTATCCCCTTTTCTTATTTCTTTCTGCTTCAAACACAATTAGGAATGACAGCTGAATGAATTCTGCACCCCCTCCTACACTGCGCCCTGAGGCTGGAGCCTCTCCAGCCTATGCCTCGGCCCGGAGTCAGTGTTTAGAGGAGAGAACAGATGTAAACAGTGCACTTGGGAGGTGATCTGACGTCGGGTCTGCAGGCGATCTAATGGTGTGGGTGATCAGATTGCCCGCAAGGGGCAGGTTAGGGGCTGATTGATGGGTGGCAGTGACAGGGGGTGATTGACAGGTGATCGGGGGGGGATAGATGCATACAGTACACAGGGGGGGGGGGGGGGGTGATCAGGTGTCCCCATGGGGCAGTTTAGGGACAAAAAAAAATAGCATTGACAGATTGGGTGCAAACAGTGGTCTGGGGGGTGGGCAGGGTCTGAAGGGTGCTGTGGGCGATCAGGGGGCAGATGAGTGTGTTTGGGTACAGACTAGGGTGGCTGCAGCCTGCCCTGGTGGTCCCTCGGACACTGGGACCACCAGGGCAGGAGGCAGCCTGTATAATACACTTTGTAAACATTACAAAGGGTACTATACGCTTCCTATGCGGCGATCGTCGGGTTAACAACCTGCCGGCGCTTCCGATTGGCCGGCGGGTTGACGGAGCCTATTGCCGGCGCATCCCCGGCAAAACCGTGCCCCAGGACCCGACGCCATTCTGCGTTACGCCGCCAATATGCAGTAGGCGGTCGGCAAGTGGTTAAAAGGAAATATGGCAGCCTCCATCTCTCACTTCAGTTGCCCTTTTGAGAGAAACTGAAGTGAGAAAAAAAATAAAATGATTTGTATGTGTAGTACAGCTAAGAAATAAAGCATTAGCAGCAGAGACATAAGTTAACATTTGTTTCCAGTACAGGAAGAGTTAAACTCCAGTTATCTATGCAAATAGCCATTGAGTTCTAGGACTTTGAAAGTTGCAGAGAGCTCTGACTTCTGATTAGGTTATCTCAGCTGTATTGTGTTTTTATTTTGCAGAGAACAGTTCAGGACAGGTCAAAAGTTCACTGCCTGTTCTGTAAAAACATTTAGAATGCTGAGTAGTGTGTAACCACTTTACCCCCGCCCGTACGAATTTCTCCGTCCCTTTTTCCATCCTTTAACCCCCAGGGACGGAGAAATCCGTACTTTCCGCGTACCCGACGCTGTCCGCGCTCCCGCTCGTAAACACGCCGCCCGCTCGCCCGGACATCAATGAACCAGAAAAACCATTCCCGTTCGTTGATCTAAGCCCCACAATGATCCGCTGCTCTCCTATGGGCAGCGCGATCATTGTGAGAAAAAACTCACGTGTCCAGCCTCCTTATACTTCCTCCAAGCTTCCGGAAGGACGCTTGGAGGTCGCATTAAAACAAAAAGTTACTGTGGCCATCTTGTGGCCAAATAGTAAACTACACCCTACACATTTTTCACATACAAATAAATGATTTTTACACAAAAAATTAACTCATTACCTCCCACACTCCCCATTTTTTTTTTTTTTTGTAATAAAAAAAATCAAAAATTTACAATTAAAAAAAATACATAAATAGTTACCTTAGGGACTGAACTTTTTAAATATTTATGTCAAGAGGGTATAACACTGTTACTTTATAAACTATGGGCTTGTAATTAGGGATGGACGCAAAACTGAAAAAAAATGCACCTTTATTTCCAAATAAAATATTGGCGCCAAACATTGTGATAGGGACATAATTTAAATTGTTTTATAACCGGGACACAAGGGCAAATACATTTCATGGGTTTAAATTACAGTAGCATGCATTATTTAAAAACTATAATGGCCGAAAACTGAAAAATTATTATTTTTTTCCCCACATTTTTCCTATTTTCCCATTAAAACACATTTAGAAAAAAATAATTCTTGGCATAAAGTCCCACCTAAAGAAAGCCTAATTGGTGGCGGAAAAAACAAGATATAGTTCATTTCATTGCGATAAGTAATGATAAAGTTATAGACGAATGAATGGAAGGAGCGCTGAAAGGTGAAAATTGCTCTGGTGCTCAGGGGGTAAAACCCCTCAGTGGTGAAGTGGGTAAATTACACATATTAAAGAATGATGCAATGTTATGCAAAAAAAAAAAAAAAAAAAAAGCTGTATAACTAAAAATAAAAATATGAGAATATTTTTTTTGCTACCAATGTTCTAGTAGTTACCCCTACTACACAACCAATTCATTATATCATAATTTTTTTTTTCACTTCAGTGTCTCTTTAAAAATGGAAGGTTCAGGGACTAACAACAACAACAACAAAAAATAAATCCATATCCACTTACCTGGGGCTTCCTCCAGCCCGTGGCAGGCAGGAGGTGTCCTCGGCGCCGCTCCGCAGGATCCCGGTGGCCGACCCGGCTTCTTCTGCGCTTCACGCCGGCGTGCTGACGTCATCGGACGACCTCCGGGCTGTACTGCTTAGGCTCAGAACTACAAAGCCTGCGCAGTACAGCCCGGGGGACGTCCGATGTCGTCAGCGCGCCGGCATGAAACGCAAAATGGAGCGTAGAAGCCTGACCTGGCCAGGTCGGCCACCAGGAGCGGCACCGAGGGCACCTCCTGCCTGCCACGGGGTGGAGGAAGCCCCAGGTAAGTGGATATGGATTTTTTTTTGTTAGTCTCTGAACCTTCCCTTTAAGGCTCATTTCACACATATATTGCATTGCAGTGGACAAAACCATTGCATCACAATGCAATAATATTCCTGTGGGACTATCACAATGACTGTGCTGTGTTCCATCATGATAACACTGCATGCAATGCATTTACAGTGGCAGTGATTATTATTAATATAGCGGGGTGTGTGTTCTTGTCACTAACTGTCCCTCAAAGGAGCTCACAATCTAATCCCTACCATTGCCATGTCTATATTATGTAGCATAAGTACTGTAGTATAGGGTCAATTTTTAGGGGGAGCCAATTAACTTATCTGTATGTTTTTGGAGTGTGGGAGGAAACCAGAGTGCCCGGAGGAAACCCACGCAGACACGGAGAGAACATACAAACTCTTTGCAGATAGTGCCCTGGCTGGGATTCGAACCAGGGACCCAGCGCTGCAAGGCGAGAGAGCTAACCACTACGCCACCGAGCTGCCCATAATGCATACATTCATTGTACTGCATGCCCACAAAACGCGTGTTTTGCCACCTTTCAGCTCTATTGCATAGCAACCACATTGCAATACAATGTGCATAGTGTGAAAGTGGCCTAGCCGAATACTTTTAGCCATACACCCTGAATATGCATGCAAAACAAAATTGCCTGGTTGTCCTGTTGATCTTCTGCCTCCAATCACTCCAAAAATGATGCAAGGTCCACATTTGCAATTTCAGCAAATCAATCAACTGCATTGACTTTACTTAGTCTAGCACATTTGGAGTCACCAGCAATTCCAAAGCCTAGTTAAAAGCACTGTAACGGGCCTTAGCCCTTATAGCTATGGTACACATATAATCAAATCAAGTAACAGTGTACTGACAGCCGTCAGAACACAGCTGCGTCATCAACCCGGGACCCGAGCCATTAGGCATAGTGGGGCTGAGAGCAGTACTGTATAGAGGGGAGCACGATCAACACTGGAACAAGGACAAGTGAGATTACTTTGTAATCCTCCATGCTGGCCAACCTTAGCATGTGGGGGAGTGGGGAACATTGGCCCCCTGGGAGGGGATCCTTTTTTTGCTGGACGCAGCTAGCACTTTGCTAGCTGCGCCAGCACCCCGATCGCCGCTGCCCCCCCCCCCCCCCCAGACCCCTGCGCTGCCTGGCCAATCAGTGGCAGGCAGCGCCAAGGGGTGGATCGGGTCTCCCAATTACGTCCCGACGTCGGTGACGTCATCCCGCCCCGTCGCCATGGCGACGGGGGAAGCCCTCCAGGAAATCCCGTTCTTTGAACGGGATTTCCTGATCGCCTATCGCCGGAGGCGATCGGCGGGGCTGGGGGGATGCCGCTGAGTAGCGGCTATCATGTAGCGAGCCCTGGGCTCGCTACATGATTTAAAAAAAAAAAAAATTAAAAAAAAAAAACTGCTGCGCTGCCCCCTGGCGGTATTTTTCATACCGCCAAGGGGGTTAAAGGACTGCAGTCTTAAAACCCCTTAAAGTGGACCAGAGATCAACTTTTACTCATTGCATAATTTTGTTCGGTACTTATCCGTTAGCCGGCGCTAATTACTATTCTCCCTCCAGGCCGACATGGATAAAAATACACCCAAAACACATTATACTACTCCTCCCGAGTACGGCGATACTACGTGTGACACTTTTTGCAGCCTAGGTGCGCTAAGGGGCCCAAAGTCCTATGAGTACCTTTAGAATGTCACAGGTCATTTTGAGGCATTTGGTTTCTAGACTACTCCTCACGGTTTAGGGCCCCTAAAATGCCAGAGCAGTATAGGACCACCACAAGTGACCCCATTTAAGAAAGAAGACACCCCAAGGTATTCCATTAGGAGTATGGCGAGTTCATAGAAGAACTTTTTGGTCACAAGTTAGCGGTAGTGGTTCCTTCCCCCATGAAGGAACCACTTGGGTATAAGAAAGAAAACCTTCACGTATCCCTTTAATACATTTCCATATTGTCTATTATTGCACACATGTATACATAAGGTTAAATGTTTTACACCACTATGGCTCCTTAGTAACAACTTTGCTTTTCTTGAGGTACTTCAACTCAAAATTTGCATCTCACTGAACATTCTTACTCTGGAACATGGCCCCCACAATTCCATACAACCCCAATGACATGACAAGAACCTCACTATATGTAGTCAAGGCTCTCACATACCTCTCTACACCTGGTCATGGCTGCTCGACAAGGAAAGCAAACCAGTTAAACCTTAGTGTGGTTACAACCATCACAGTGCAAAAAACTTGGAAGGACAGCACTAAAAGACTCCGATTAGACCTACCGGTAATGGAGTTTCTGATTGTCATCCGGGGCAACCCGAGATCCGGTCCCGCCCAGGATCTGGGGAAACACCAAATCAAGAAGTTTAAAAGCCCCCGCCCTCCCTCAATCCTCAGTGCGTCTGAAAGTAAGTAGCCTAGAAACACCAAGGTGAAGGAAGAACTAGACACCCCTAGTGCCTAAAGATTCCCTATGCTCCTAAATAGCAGAAAGATGCCGGATAGGAAAGGGAAGGGTTATAGATGTTTGTCCCGGATGACAATCAGAAACTCCATTACCGGTAGGTCTAATCGGAGTCTTTCTCTAATTGTCATCCGGGACAACCCGAGAGATAGACAAGAAGTCTTTACTAAAGACTCACCTTAGGGAGGGACCACCGCCTGAAGCACCTTTCTGCCAAACGACTGGTCTTGTTGTGATAAAACATCCACTCTGTAATGCTTGATAAAGGTAGATGCATTTGACCATGTTGCCGCTTGACAAATCTGGTGAATGGTGGCTCCTGCCCTCTCCGCCCATGATGTGGATAAAGAGCGAGTTGAGTGAGCTTTAATGTTACTAGGAACGGGACTATCACTACTCTCATATGCTAAGGTAATGGTTTGTCTGATCCATCTGGCGATTGTTTGTCTGGACGCCTGCTGACCTGTATTCTTCCCTGAAAATAGGACCAATAGACTACTGGATTTCCTAAAGTCTCTAGATCTAGAAAGATAAACTAATAAAGATCTCCTAACGTCCAGACAGTGAAAAGATTCCTCTTTAACCCCCGCTGGCCTATCACAAAATGAGGGAAGAATGATCTCCTGAGACCTATGGAATTCCGATGTTACCTTAGGCAAATAAGAAGGGTCTAACCTGAGTCTTACACTATCAGGACAAATAATGAGGAATGGATCCTTGATGGATAATGCCTGAAGATCACCTAAACGTCTTGCCGACGTTATAGCAATCAAAAAAGCCAATTTCAGTGTTAGAAATTTTATATCAATCTTCTCTATGGGTTCAAAAGGATCTACTGTCAATCTGTTCAGTGCTAAAGACAGATCCCATTGAGGAAAATTTTTTGACTTGGCTGGAGTTGACCTCTGTAAAGCTTTGAAAAAGTTCTTTACTAACTCCTCCTGCGCCAAATGTCTATCTAACAATATGGATAGGGCCGAGCACTGGACCTTGAGAGTGCTGGGAGCTAACTTCATTTCAAAACCGTCCTGGAGAAACTCCAGTACTGAACTGGTTAAATGCTGATGCCTCGCTTTAGTTTCACACCATGCCAAATAGACCCTCCAGACTTTGCGATAAATGCTTTGAGTTACAGGCTTCCTACATTTCATTAGAGTCTCGATAACTTTTTCTGACAGGCCCTTCTGTCTTAAGATTACCCTCTCAGGATCCAGGCTGCCAGTTTGAACAAATCTGGATTGGGATGGATTAGAGGTCCCTGGATCAATAGATCCGGACGGAGTGGGAGGGGCCATGGAGGTTGTGTTGTCATTTTCAGTAATGTCGCATACCAAGGCCTTTTTGGCCATTGGGGTGCTATCAGAATTAGGCTCCCCCCTTCTCTTTGAAGTTTTAGAAGAGCTTGAGGAATTAAGACTGTGGGAGGGAAGGCATACCCCAGAACAAACCCCCAAGGAAGATTCAGCGCATCCAATCCCAGAGACTTGCTGCTTCTGTGAAGGGAGAAAAATCTTTCCACCTTCGCATTCTTTGGGGATGCGAAAAGATCTATCTCTGGTACACCGAATTTCTCCACCAGACTCTGAAAAACTTCTGGATGGAGTTCCCATTCGGCCTGGTTTACTTGCTGGCGGCTTAAAAAGTCCGCCTCCACATTGAGAGACCCCTTTATGTGGATCGCTGATAAGGACAGAACGCGAGGTTCTGCCCAGGTCAGAATCTCTGAACAGAGAGCCATGAGATCGACTGACCTCGTTCCCCCCTGTTTTGCCAGATAAGCCACAGTTGTGACGTTGTCTGAAAATACTAGGACATGATTCCCCTGTATAAGCGACTGGAATGAAAGAAGGGCCTTCTGAACTGCCATCAACTCTCTGAAATTGGATGATTTTCTGCTGACCGCCTGAGGCCAACTCCCCTGAGCATGATTCCCCCTGGCTGTTGCGCCCCAACCCCAAGAACTTGCATCCGTAAAGATCTTTACTGGATCTATCTGTCTCCAGAATCGACCCTCGGTGAGATTGTGATTGTCCAACCACCAGAGTAGGCTGGATTTCACTGAGTCGGGAATAGGAATGAGTAGATCCAGGGAATCCTCTGATTTGTCCCAATTGGAAAGTAACAGGGATTGTAGCACTCTGCCGTGAGACTGAGCCCACGTCACTGCAGGGATCGACGCTGAAAATAGACCGAGGACTCTCATGATGTGGCGAAGAGAAGATCTCTCCTGAACCATCAGAGAATTTACCTCCGATTGGATTTTCAGGACTTTCTCTGGAGGGAGAAAGATCTTTCTTTCGATCGAATCTATTTTGTAGCCCAGAACGTAATCTGCTGAACCGGCTGGAGCGCCGACTTGTCGAAATTGACAATCCATCCAGCCTGAGTCAGAGTCCTGATAACAATGTCTCGGTGTGAACACACCAGATCTATTGTCTCCGCAAAAACCAAAAGATCGTCTAGATATGGGACTATCGAGATTCCCTGGATCCTTAATTCCTTCATAATCTCTGCCAGGGCCTTTGTGAATACTCGAGGGGCTGATGCTATGCCAAATGGGAGTGCCTGAAACTGAAAGTGTTGAACATGGGAGGGAGTTCGAATTGCAAACCTTAGATACTTCTGATGTCTGCAAAAAATCGGAATGTGCAGGTAGGCGTCCTGGAGGTCTATTGAGACGAAGAATTCTTTCCCCTGCAATAGACCCCTCACTGAATAAATACTCTCCATCCTGAATTTCTTGTAAATCAGAAAAGGATTGAGAGATTTTAGATTCAGAATAAATCGAAAATCTCCGCTGGCTTTCTTCACCAGAAAGACATGGGAGTAGTACCCCTGGAATTTCTCTTCCTGTGGAACTGGAATGATAACTCTTTTTTCCCGAAGTTTTCGAATTTCCCTTTCCAGGCCCCCGGCTTTTTCCGGGTCCCTTGGGAATGAATTTACAAATCTCCTCCGCGGGGGTTCGACTGAAAACTGAAGACGGTAGCCTTCTTTTATAATACGAAAAACAAAAGGATTGGGATTTAGCTTCTCCCATTCTAACCGAAAATAAATCAGCCTTCCCCCTACTGGTAAAACGTCATTTATTCTGCTTGGGAGGATTTGTCCTACCAAGGACAAACCCTCCTTTTCCCTTTCCTTTAGGAAAGGACCATTTCCTCTGCACATTCCTATTTCTTACCTGCTCCTCTCCCTGTTTCTTAGGAACAAAAGGTCTTTTAGGCCTGAGATTCCTCTTTTTATTAGGGAATTGTTTCCCTTTCTCTGCCGAACGGGCTAAAATATCCTCCAGACCTGATCCAAATAAAAGATTACCCTCGAAAGGTATAGAACAGAGTCTATTTCTGGATGTCTGGTCCCCCTCCCAGGTTTTCAGCCATATTGCCCGCCGAGCCGAGTTAATTAATGCTGTGGTACGCGCAGAAACTCGAATGAGTTCCGTGACTGCGTCGGCCAAAAAGGCCACCGCCTTAAGCACCACCGGCAAAGAGGCTGCATAATCTTTAAGAGGAACCCCCTTAGAGATTTGCTCAATGAGGTTATCCATCCAAATTTTCAAATTGCGCGAAATGCAAGTGGCTGAAATACCTGGAATGAAGCCAAAGGCTGCTGATTCCCAGGCCTTTTTAAGTAGGGAATCTACCTTCTTGTCCATTACATCCTTGAGGACACCCGAATCCTCAAACGATAAATCGGAATCTTTGGAGTATTTAGATAAGGAGGCATCTAGCTTAGGACATTTCGTCCATTTATCAATCTCTGATTGAGAAAAAGGAAACTTTCTTTTAGATGATTTGGGTATAAATAAAGGTTTTTCTGGGTTCTGCCATTGGGAGATAATAATTTCCTGCAGAGTTCTATGAATGGGGAATACTCTCCCTGTAGCCTGGCCCAGACCTGAGTATACCTGATCCTGAGGTGTAATCTCTGGAACCGCCTCTTTGATCTGTTCCGTGGAGTATACAGCCTTTAATAGTTCGGAAGATTCCTCAGGAGAAAAGAGAAATCTAGGAGCTCTTACTAAATCCTCTTTCCCCGAATCCCCGGAACCGGGTTGCTCCCCCTCCTCTAAAGAGACTGACCCCGAACCATCCTCCCCCTCCTCCTCTTCTTCTTCCTCCTCAGCCCCCAAAATATCCACTACGGATGTGGGCTGTAACCCAACCCCAGAGGGTATAGTAGAAGGGCCTGGCAGGGGATCAGAGGGGGGAGGAACAAAGGATTCCTTAAATTTATCTAAGGTTTCCTGCATATTCTTATTGACTACCTCCATGACTCCCTTCAACAAGTTAGAGGTCTCTGATGCCACAATAGAGTCTGTGCACGCCTGGCAAACATTTCTAGGGGCATCCGGAGGGATCTTAGTGTTACACAACCCACATCTTTTATACTTGGGCGGAACATTAGATTTAGGATCAGTCTTTGCCTGAAATAAAACATACAAAGAAACAGGCATATAACTGAAAAGTCATCCAAGGTGATATAGATATGCATACGAAACACATCACCCTCCACTGGAGGACTTACCACCCCTGACCCGGATGGCTGCGTCTGTGAGGAGGACTTGGCTGCCGGTACTGCCACCTCCGATTGCTGCTGCTGTTGTGGCGGCTGCGGCTGCTGATGCGACATGCTTCCTCTCCTACAGAACGCTCGGGGAGACGCCAGGAACACGCTGTTTTTCCCTTCCTGGTTCCCCGTGATCCTCCCCTCTAGTGGTCACCTGACGTCAGTGCGCGCTCCGCCTCCCTTGCGCCTGACGTCATCGCGGAAGTTGCCGAAGCCCGACGCCGGATACGCCTTGCAGAGCCGGCGTCAGGCGAGGAGAGGAAAGGCACGCCGACCTCCAAACACCACTCGGTCGCTGCCTTCTATGCGCAGAAGGGATTGCAGTTGAGCACCCACCTCCGCAAGCGCTTTCCACTGCCCGTCCCTCTGCTTCCAATAAAACACCCTCTGGTGAGTAATACAAAAATAACAAACTAACGGAGCTTGCTTCCAACAGGTGTTTCCGCTGCGGAAACACAGATGAACTGAGGATTGAGGGAGGGCGGGGGCTTTTAAACTTCTTGATTTGGTGTTTCCCCAGATCCTGGGCGGGACCGGATCTCGGGTTGCCCCGGATGACAATTAGAGAAAAGTATCTAAAGCCTTTTAGATACTGATGAAAAGTTGCCGCCAAACTCCCCCCCCCCCCCCCCTCCAATTAAAAAAATGAATACAAAAATTAAAATTTTTAGTTCCCAACATCAACCTGTAGTCTTTTCCAGCACTGCACAAACTACTGCCAGCGTGCCATATTCCTCTCTGCAAATTTGAGTGCAGTGTGTAATAGTTTAACTCACCCAATTTCGAGCGGCGAACTCCATGCAGCCACGGCAGCATCATGTGACCCCGCTGTCAGTATGTATCAGCGCATTACATGACATGACTGTTTCCATAGAGATCACCGCTGAGCTGAAAGCTGCGATACAAACCTATAGTTACGCATGATTACAATTACAACTGCAGGAGGGAGGAGTGGTATGCTGACCGAAAGTTTGCCCAGCCCTAGTCTATACCTTGGAATGATGAACCAAATAGCCTTATGCTGCATCCACACCATACAATTTTTTTGGCAGATCTGAGGATCGATCAATTTTCTGATCGATTTCCACAGAAGAGAATGGGAATCACTCAGAAAAATCAATCGATCCTCAGGTTGGACATGCTGGAAATAATCGATCTGGCAGGTAAATCTGCAAGAAAATTGTATGGTGTGGATCCAGCATTTAACCTGCTGGGCGGTCTGGACGAGCTCAGCTCGTCCAGTACCGCCGGAGCCTGCCGCTCAGGCCCTGCTGGGCCGATTTGGCTCAAATAAAAAGCAGCACACGCAGCCGGCACTTTGCCAGCCGCGTGTGCTGCCTGATCGCCGCCGCTCTGCGGCGATCCGCCGCGAGCAGCGGCGAAAGAGGGTCCCCCCAGCCGCCTGAGCCCAGCGTAGCCGGAACAAAAAGTTCCGGCCAGCGCTAAGGGCTGGATCGGAGGCGGCTGACGTCAGCTGACGTCGATGACGTCACTCCGCTCGTCGCTATGGCGACGATGTAAGCAAAACAAGGAAGGCCGCTCATTGCGGCCTTCCTTGTTTATTCTGGGCGCCGGAGGCGATCGGAAGATCGCCTCCGGAGCGCCCTCTAGTGGGCTTTCATGCAGCCAACTTTCAGTTGGCTGCATGAAATAGTTTTTTTTTTATTAAAAAAAAACCCTCCCGCAGCCTGCCTGGCGATCTTAATAGAACGCCAGGCAGGTTAAGGACAACTGTAATGAGAGGAATAATAGAGGCTGCCATATTTATTTCCTTTTAAATAATACCAGTCGCCTGGCTATCCTGCTGATCCTCTGCATCTGATACTTTTAGGGCCCGTTTCCACTTGTGAGTTGCGAATCGCCGCGGTAAAAATTCGCATGCAGGTGTATGCGCATTTTCATGCGAAATCGCATGAAAATTTGCATGAATGATGCTGTATGCGAATTTAACCATGGCAGTGCCGGTGTGCATTTCCACTGATTTTCGCATGAAAATTTGCATACCAAAGCCGCAGGCAATTTCCCTATTAAATACATTAGCGGCGATTCGCATACATTCCACACGCAGGAGAATTCCGAGGGCTCTGCCGTGCAGAAAAATCCTGCACAGAAAAACTGACAAGTGGAAACAGGCCCATCCACTTGTATTGGCTGTGCGAATCTGCATGCAGGAAACGCATGCAGATTTGCGATAGTGGTAACGGGCCCTTTAGCCATATGCCCTGAACAAGCATGCAGCCTCTCAGGTGTTTGACATTACTGTCAGTTCTGACAAGGTCACCTGCTTGCTTGTTTCACTAATGCCTAGTACACACTAGCAATTTTGATGGATCAATCATTGGTCAATTTTACCACCTCCATGTAGTATGACCATTTACCTATATAATCTGCATAGAATTGAAAATCTGTTTGGCCCTCATACTACATGGAGGTGGTAAAATTGACCAATGATTGATCCATCAAAATTGCTAGTGTGTACTAGGCTTAAGGCTACATACACACTTGACATAAAAGTCTTTGGGAAAGGTCACAGACCAATTTCACCCCCTTTCATGTAGTACGAGAGCCATACTCTACACCAGGCTCTCTCAACCAGGGTTCCCAGGAACCCCTGCAGAGTGCTCAAGGAACCCCAGGGTTCCTTGAGCACTCTGCAGGGGTTCCTTGGCATTTTCCCCCATCGTGGGGGAAGTACAATAGAGCACATTATAATATGTGGTACTGTAACAAGAAGCACTAAATTGGGGGCTCAGGAGACAGTATAATGAGTGGCAGTGTAATAGGGGCAGTGAAATAAAGCTACACATACTTTTAAAGACCATGCCTCCTGAAAAATAAATGCAGGGGTTCCTTGCAATCCAAAAGTTATTTGCAGGGTTCCTCTAGGGTAAAAAGGTTGAGAAAGGCTGCTCTACACAGTCTATTCTATTGAGCTGAACTCCCCCATCAGATAAAAATCTTTGCAAGATGCTGAACACAAAGATGCTGTACACATTCAACAGATCAGTATCTGCAATAGTCTATGAGATCTGCAGATCCTCATACACACCTTGTTTAACAGACATGCATCTGCTGATCAGATCCACCAGGATGGATTTTCAGAGGATTGTCTGTTAAACAAGGTGTGTATGAGGATCTGCCGATCTCAAACTATGAATGCATTTTGCAGGAACTGATCTTTTGAATGTGTACAGCATCTTACAAAGACTTATCTGATGGGAGTTCAGCTCACTAGGATAGACTGTAGAGTATGCTCTCATACTACATTGAATGGGGTAAAATTGGTCTGTGATCTTGCTTTTTCCAAAGACTTATCTCAAGTGTGTATGTAGCCTTAAGGCTCATATACACACACATCAGACCATAGTCTTTTGAAAATGAAAGATCACAGAACCAAATTTTACCCCCTTCCATGTAGTATGAGAGCCATACCCACACAGTCTATTCTATGGAGCTGAACTCCCCATCAGACAGAAATCTTCGCAAAATGCTGCACACAAAGATGCTGTAGACATTCAAAAGATCAGTATCTGCAAAAGATCTGTTCCTGCAAATTGCATTCAGTCCATGATCTCTGCAGATCCTCATACACACCTTGTTTAACAGACATTCATCTGCAGATCAGATCCACCAGGATGGATTTTCAGATCTGCAGATGAATGTCAGTTAAACAAGGTGTGTATGATGATCTGCGGATCTCAGACCATGAATGCAATTTACAGGAACAGATCTTTTGCAGATACTGATCCTTGTGTCTGTACAGCATCTGTGTGCAGCATCTTGTAAAGATTTTTTTTCTGATGGGGAGTTCAGCTCCATAGAATAGACTGTGTAGGTATGGCTCTCATACTACATGGAAGGGGGTAAAATTTGGTTCTGTGATCTTTCATCTTCAAAAGACTATGGTCTGATGTGTGTATGTGGCCTTAGACAGCCAAATAGACCAGCATGGCTGCCAGGAAACCAGTATGGTGCCCCCTACAGCTGTCATGTCGCATGCCATTCCCCCTACGATCCTCCGTTTCCCACAGCCGGTCCCACCAGACTACGGCTGCGTGGCCATGCGCGCTCCCGTGCGAGCCATTGGGCGCTTACTGCGCAGTACAAGGAAACTTCATACTGCGCAGTAAGCTCTCGATGACATGCGCAGGAGCGAGGATTCATCTTGTTAGACAAATATTAGACCAGGACCAATTGTGGGGAACCGAAGATCGTAGGAGGATGGCGCGGGACATGACAGCTGCAGGGGGCCGATAGTAGCCCCAGGTAAGTGTCGGGTTTTGTGTATTTAAACAGTCCACAGAACCGCTTTAAAGTACCCTCTTCTCCCCTCCCTTTAAACTTCTAAAAGTTGCTTTATTGCTTGTGCTGCGACTAGCAGCACACAGAACCAGCCTCCCCACCTCCTGTGACCCCTCTAACCCCCATTCTGCTCAGTTAAAGTCTTCGACTGAGGCAGAACATCAGATATTATCGGGGAGGAAGTGACAGTTCTTCCTCCCCACTGTGCATACATAACTCTGCCCCCTCCACCTGCCGCTTTAGTACCTTATGAGTTTCGCTGCACACAGCACGCAGGTGAGCTGCACTGTGTGAAGACTTGTGATAATTGAGGTTGGATATTCTTCAGACCTCAGCATCTCCCCGTAGTGAAACACATAAGGAACTAAAGTGGCAGGTGGAAGGCGCAGTTATGTACGCACAGCGGGGAGGAAGAAACGCCACTACCTCCCCGATAATGATGACGATTGCTGTTAGAACGGGTTTAATTCAATCGCTAAGAGCTACATGATAAAATAGGTTAAATAACCGCCCACGGCCGAACGCTGAAAAAAAAAAATATAAAAAAATTTATAGCAAGCCAAGGTGGTTAAGGGCCGTTTCCATTACACGCAGTGCGATACGGCTTTTCCAGCACTGTGCAAACTGCTGCCAGAGGCAGTGTTCTTCCCAGCTGTAGCGCAACCAATGCACAGCAAAGGAACAACTTCAATTGCGTGCTAGTTATCCGGAGCGATCAGAACCTTCAGCATGCTGCAGATTCCTCGCATGGCCGCCTCCTCCAATACACTACCGCATCGGAGATGCAAATGGGAGCCAATGCGGCTACGCAAGTGGAAACTGGACCTACGTGTCACACTTTAATGCTGGGAACACATCGCAACTTCTGGACCGATAGACAGGAATCTGAGAAGTATTTCCAACCCATTTGTAATCGGTAAAGGGATAGACTTTGCAGTGTTATAATTGGAAAACCAATCCCTTTACTGAGCAGAAGCAGTTGTACACATGGTACAACTTCCTGTCAGATTACCCATCGATCGGACAGGAAACTGCATCGTGTTTCCAGCATTAGAGCTAAACACCATGGGGGATTTACTGTTGCAGACAGATGTCTAAAATGATCAAAATTAATAGTTTTTATCACCAGCATATACAGTGGCTTGCAAAAAAAAATCACAGTATTCCAAACTTTTTTTTTTTACAAATCAATAACTGCAAAGTGGGGTGTGCGTAATTATTCAGCCCTCTTTGGTCTAAGTGCAGTCAGTTGCCCATAGACATTGCCTGATGAGTGCTAATCACTAAATAGAGTGCACCTGTGTGTAATCTAATGTCAGTACAAATACAGCTGGTCTGTGACGACCTCAGAGGTTGTCTAAGGCCTGGTGCACACCAAAAACCGCTAGCAGATCCGCAAAATGCTGGCAGATTTTGAAACGCTTTCTTTTTCTGTAGAGTTTCAGCTAGCATTTTGCGGTTTTGTGAAGAGTTTTTGGTGTAGTAGATTTCATGTATTGTTACAGTAAAGCTGTTACTGAACAGCTACTGTAACAAAAAAACGCCTGGCAAACCGCTCTGAAGTGCTGTTTTTCAGAGCGGTTTGAGTTTTTCCTATACTTAACATTGAGGCAGAAACGCATCTGCAATCCAAAATCTGCAGCAGCCCGGGAGTGAGTTTCTGCAAAACGCCTACCGCTCTGGTGTGCACCAGCCCATTGATATACATTACCCTAGCGGATCCGCACCCGCAAGCGGATCACAAACCGCAGCAGAACCGCTCTGGTGTGCACTACGCCTTAGAGAATATTGGGAGCAACACCATGAAGTCCAACACCATGAAGTCCAAAGAACACACCAGACAGGTCAGTGATAAAAGTTATTGAGAAATTGAAAGCAGGCTTAGGCTACAAAAAGATTTCCAAAGCCTTGAACATCCCACAGAGCACTGTACAAGCGATCATTCAGAAATGGGAGTATGGCACAACTGTAAACCTACCAAGACAAGGCCGTCCACCTAAACTCACAGGCTCAACAAGGAGAGCGCTGATCAGAGAAGCAGTCAAGAGGCCCATGGTGACTCTGGACAAACTGCAGAGATCTACAGCTCAGGTAGGGGAATCTGTCCATAGGACAACTATTAGTTGTGCACTGCACAAAATTGGCCTTTATGGAAGAGTGGCAAGAAGAAAGCCATTGTTAACAAAAAAGCACAAGAAGTCCCGTTTGCAGTTTGCCACAAGCCATGTGGGGGACACAGCAAACATGAGGAAGAAGGTGCTTTGGTCAGATGAGACCAAAACTGAACTTTTTGGCCAAAATGCAAGACGCTATGCATTGTGGAAAACTAACACTGCACATCACTCTGAACACACCAGCCCCACTGTCAAATATGGTGGTGGCAGCATCATGCTCGGGGGTGCATCTCTTCAGCAGGGGCAGGGAAGCTGGTCAGAGTTGACGGGAAGATGGATGGAGCCAAATACAGGGCAATCTTGGAAGAAAACCTCTTGGAGTCTGCTAAAGACTTGACTGGGGCAGAGATTCAGCTTCCAGCAGGACAACCACCCTAAACATAAAGCCAGGGCAACAATAGAATGGTTTAAAACAAAACATAGCCATGAGTTAGAATGGCCCAGTCAAAGTCCAGATCTAAATCCAATCGTAAATCTGTGGCAAGATCTGAAAACTGCTGTTAACAAACGCTGTCCATCTAATCTGACTGAGCTGGAGCTGTTTTGCAAAGAAGAATGGACAAGGATTTCAGTCTCTAGATGTGCAAAGCTGGTAGAGACATACCCTAAAAGACTGGCAGCTGTAATTGCAGCAAAAGGTGGTTCTACAAAGTATTGACTCAGGGTGGCTGATTAATTATGCACACCCTAGTTTGCAGTTATTTGTAAAAAATGTTTTGAATCATGTATGATTTTTGTTCCACTTCTCACGTGTACACCACTTTGTATTGGTCTTTCACGTGGAATTCCAAGTAATGTGACAATGTGGAAAACTTCAAGGGGGCCGAATACTTTTGCAAGCCACTGTAAATGTCTGTACATATATATTTTTTGGTTATACAGACAAACCAAACTTCAGTACATTTACTAGTTGTCTAGTACTTTCCTATCAGTTTTAGAAACAGATTCATTTTCTGGAGGTCAGTCAATGCTGCCAACATATTTTACAAGGTACTAAAACATGCACTGTATTACTATTCTTGTAGAAGCCAACACTAGCACAGCCTAGAGGAGATTTATGAGAAACTAACATTAGTCAGAGGTGCTTATAAAATATGTTAACAGATTCCACTATATATTGACTCAGAATTCTTTCAATACTGAAAACTGATGCCAGAAGAGAAAATGAAGTTTTGATATTACCCCATTATTAAAATATTTATATAAAGCTAGCATTTTACAGAATACATCAAACCGTCACATCGCTAAGGGCTCGTTAGTTCGGTACACCACTCAAAATTCAATACACAAGAAAATAGACATGGATTCACAAAGCTTTACCAGTTTTCCTGTTTTCACATCATCTATGTTACTTTAACCTCCCAAGCGTTTAATTTTCCCAGGATTTCTGTGCAAACAGTGATAACATTTTTAAAACTTTTTTCCTGTAACTTGCCAAAAAAATGTGTCAAGCAAGGGACTAGTATACAGTGCAGGAGAGTATTGATGTGTATGCACGTTTATACTGTTCACAGCATGTTTCTATGGACGGACATCTGTCCGTACCGGTTAACCACTTGAGGACCGCCCCCAGCCGATGGGCGGCGGCAAAGTCCGGGCCCAAACGACCGCAATACGCCCATCGGCGGGGGCGGCTGCGGGAGTGGCTATGCGGCGATCGCATCATTCGTGACGCGATCAGCCGCCGGGAACTCGCTCCGCCCGTAGTAACCCGCCGGCCGTTCGGAAGCGCCGGCGGGTTACTAGCACCCGGATCGCCGCTGCACATATGTATAATAGGCTTTGTAATGTATACAAAGCCTATTATACTGGCTGCCTCCTGCCCTGATGGTCCCAGTGTCCGAGGGACCACCAGGGCAGGCTGCAGCCACCCTAGTCTGCACCCAAGCACACTGATTTCCCCCCCCCCCTGCCCCCTGATCGCCCAGAGCACCCCTCAGACCCCCCTGCCCACTGTTTGCACCCAGTCACCCCCCTAAATCACCCATCAATCACTCCCTGTCACCGCTATTTTTTTTTTAATCCCCCTCCTGATCACCCCCCCACCCCTCAGATTCTCCCCAGACCCCCCCCCCCCCCCCCATGTACTGTATGCATCTATCCCCCCTGATCACCTGTCAATCACCCTGTCACTGCTACCCATCAATCAGCCCCTAACCTGCCCCTTGCGGGCAATCTGATCACCCACCCACACCAATAGATCGCCCGCATATCCGACATCAGATCACCTCCCAAGTGCAGTGTTTACATCTCTTCTCTCCTCTAAACACCCACTAATTACCCATCAATCACCCCCTATCACCACCTGTCACTGTTACCCCATCAGATTAGACCCTAATCTACCCCTTGCGGGCACTCAATCACCCGCCCACACGCTCAGATTACCCTCAGACCCCCCCTTATCAATTCGCCAGTGCAATATTTACATCTGTTATTCCCTGTAATAACCCACTGATCACCTGTCAATCATCTTTCAATCACCCCCTGTCACTGCCACCCATCAATCACCCCCTGTCACTGCCACCCATCAATCAGCCCCTAACCTGCCCCTTGCGGGCAATCTGATCACCCACCCACACCAATAGATCGCCCGCAGATCCGACATCAGATCACCTACCAAGTGCAGTGTTTACATCTCTTCTCTCCTCTAAACACCCACTAATTACCCATCAATCACCACCTGTCACGGTTACCCATCAGATTAGACCCTAATCTGCCCCTTGCGGGCACCCAATCACCCGCCCACACCTCAGAACGTCCTCAGACCCCAGCCCTGATCACCTCGCTAGTGCATTGCTTGCATCTATTTCCCCCCCTCTAATCACACCTTGAGACACCCATCAATCACCTCCTGTCACCCCCTAGCACACCTACCCATCAGATCAGGCCCTAATTTGCCCTGTGTGGGCTCCTGATCACTCGGCCAAACCCTCAGACCCCCTTCCGATCACCTCCCCAGTGCATTGATTGCATCTATTTTCCCCTCTAACCACCCCCCTGAGACACCCATCAATCACCTCCTGTCACCCCCCTAGCACTCCTATCCATCAGATCAGGCCCAAAACATCCCGTCATCTAAGAGGCCACCCTGCTTATGACCAGTTCCACAAAATTTGCCCCCTCATAGACCACCTGTCATCAAAATTTGCAGATGCTTATACCCCTGAACAGTCATTTTGAGACATTTGGTTTCCAGACTACTCACAGTTTTGGGCCCATAAAATGCCAGGGCAGTATAGGAACCCCACAAGTGACCCCATTTTAGAAAGAAGACACCCCAAGGTATTCTGTTAGGTGTATGATGAGTTCATAGAAGATTTTATTTTTTGTCACAAGTTAGCGGAAATTGATATGTATTGTTTTTTTTTTTCACAAAGTGTCATTTTCCGCTAACTTGTGACAAAAAAAAATTCTTCTATGAACTCACCATACTCTTAACGGAATACCTTGGGGTGTCTTCTTTCTAAAATGGGGTCACTTGTGGGGTTCCTATACTGCCCTGGCATTTTAGGGGCCCTAAACCGTGAGCAGTAGTCTAGAATCCAAATGCCTCAAAATGACCTGTGAATAGGACGTTAGGCCCCTTAGCGCACCTAGGTTGCAAAAAAGTGTCACACGTGGTATCGCCGTACTCAGAAGAAGTAGTATATTGTGTTTTGGGGTGTATTTTTACACATACCCATGCTGGGTGGGAGAAATCTCTCTGTAAATGGACAATTGTGTGTAAAAAAAAAAAAAACAAGCAATTGTCATTTACAGAGATATTTCTCCCACCCAGCATGGGTATGTGTAAAAATACACCCCAAAACACATTATACTACTTCTCCTGAGTACGGCGGTACCACATGTGTGGCACTTTTTTGCACCCTAAGTGCCCTAAGAGGCCCAAAGTCCAATGAGTACCTTTAGGATTTCACAGGTCATTTTGCGACATTTGGTTTCAAGACTACTCCTCACGGTTTAGGGCCCCTAAAATGCCAGGGCAGTATAGGAACCCCACAAATGACCCCATTTTAGAAAGGGAGGATGGTGAGTTCATAGAAGATTTTATTTTTTGTCACAAGTTAGCGGAAAATGACACTTTGTGAAAAAAAACAAATTAAAATCAATTTCCACTAACTTGTGACAAAAAAAAAAAAATCTATGAACTCACCATCCTCCTAACGGAATACCTTGGGGTGTCTTCTTTCTAAAATGGGGTCATTTGTGGGGTTCCTATACTGTCCTGGCATTTTAGGGGCCCTAAACCGTGAGGAGTAGTCTTGAAACGAAATTTCTCAAAATGACCTGTGAAATCCTAAAGGTACTCATTGAACTTTGGGCCCCTTAGCGCAGTTAGGGTGCAAAAAAGTGCCACACATGTGGTATTGCCGTACTCAGGAGAAGAAGTATAATGTGTTTTGGGGTGTATTTTTCCACATACCCATGCTGAGTGGGAGAAAGATCTCTATAAATAGACAATTGTGTGTAAAAAAAAAAAAAATTGTCATTTACGGAGATATTTCTCCCACCCAGCATGGGTATGTGTAAAAATACACCCCAAAACACATTATACTACTTCAGAGAGGAGCATAGTGAGTCCATGGCAGATTTCATTTTTTTTTGGTCGCAAGTTAGAAGAAATGGAAACTTTTTTTTTTCTTTTTTTTTGTCAGAAAGTGTCATTTTCCGCTAACTTGTGACAAAAAATAAAATCTTCTATGAACTCATCATGCCTCACTGAATACTTTGGGATGTCTTCTTTCCAAAATGGGGTCATTTGGGGGGTATTTGTACTATCCTGGAATTTTAGCCCCTCATGAAACCTGACAGGTGCGCAGAAAAGTCAGAGATGCTTGAAAAAATGGGAAAATGCACTTTTGGCACCATAGTTTGTAAACGCTATAACTTACCCAATCCAATAAATATACACTGAATGTTTTTTTTTTTTATCAAAGACATTAGCAGAATAACTTTCGCGCTCAAATGTATAGGAAATTTTACTTTATTTGAAAAATGTCAGCACAGCAAGTTAAAGTCATTTTTTTTGCCAAAATTCATGTCTTTTTTGATGAATGTAATAAAAACTAAAACTCGCAGCAGCAATCAAATAGCAGCAAAAGAAAGCTGTATTAGTGACAAGAAAAGGAGGTAAAATTCCTTTAGGTGGTAGGTTGTATGACCGAGCAATAAACCGTGAAAGCTGCAGTGGTCTGAATGGAGAAAAAGGCTCTGGTCCTTAAGGGGCGAAAAGACTGTGGTCCTCAAGTGGTTAAGCTACAAAAAAAAAAAAAAAAATATCAAGAAAAAAGTAATATTGAAATTAAGTTACCGTATTTTTCGCCGTATAAGACACACTTTTTCTCCCCCAAAAATAGGGAGAATAAGGCCACATACAGACATCAGACCATAGTCTTTGGAAAATGAAAGATCACAGACCAATCTTACCACCCTTCCTGTAGTATAAGAGCCATACTCTACACAGTCTTTTCTATGGAGCTGAACTCCACATCAGGAAAAAATCTTGGCAAGATGCTGCACACACAGATGCTGTACAGACACAAAAGATCAGTATCTGCAAAAGATCTGTTCCTGCCAAAAATCCATTCCTGCAAATTGCAATGATAGTCTATGAGATCTGCAGATTATCATACACACATGATTTAACTGACATTCATCTGCAGATCAGATCCACCAGGATGGATTTTCAGATCTGCAGATGATTGCTTGATCTGCAGATGAATGTCAGTTAAATCATGTGTGTATGATGATCTGCAGATCTCATAGACTATCATTGCAATTTGCAGGAATGGATTTTTGGCAGGAACAGATCCTTTGCAGATACTGATCTTTTGTGTCTGTACAGCATCTGTGTGTGCAGCATCTTGCAAAGATTTTTTTCTGAAGTGGAATTCAGCTCCATAGAAAAGACTGTGTAGAGTATGGCTCTTATACTACAGGAAGGGTGGTAAGATTCGTCTGTGATCTTTCATTTTCCAAAGACTATGGTCTGATGTCTGTATGTGGCCAAAGTCCCTGCGTCTTATACAGCAAAGGCAGGGAATCCCCGACTTACGAACGCCCGCCGCTACGAACCGCTGACCGGCCGCCACGTCGGGGATTCCCTGCCTTCCTCCCTCCCTCCCGAGTTTTCTGATCCCCCGTCCGAGTGTCAATAGCCACAACTTACCTTTAACATGCTCCAACGCCGATCCCAGATAATTGCGCTGCCCCCCACTAGCATGCGCTCCCTCCACCTTGCGGATCGCCCCCCCCCAGGTGTGTGAATCAGTAGCGGCAGCTTGCCTCCACAATGCGCCCGCAATGGAGACATCCCTCTCCCCGACACTTCGCGCTCTAGTGACTGGCTTGAACTGTGCGTCATCAGTTCAAGCCAGTCACTAGAGCGTGAAGTGCCGGGGAGAGGGATGTCCCCATTCATCGCGGGCGCATTGTGGAGGTAAGCTGCCCCTACTGATTCACACACCCGGGGGGGGGCCAGATCCGCAAGGGGGAGGGAGCGCATGCTAGTGGGGGGCAGCGCAATTATCTGGGATCGGTGCTGGAGCATGTTAAAGGTAAGTTGCGGCTATTGACACTCGGGGACGGGGCATCAGAAAACTCGGGTGGGAGGGAGGAAGGCACACGGAGAAGGCGGGGGGGGGGGCACATGAGGACACATGGGGGGACAGAGTCAACATGAGGGGCAAGTGAGGACACATTGGGGGCCACAGGAGGACATATTAGGGGGACAGAGGCGCGACATGAGGGGCAAATGACATATTGGGGGCCACAGGACACATGGGGCCACACAAGCACACATGAGGGGGCACATGAGGACACGGGGGGGCACATGAGGACACGGGGGGGCACATGAGGACACGGGGGGGCACATGAGGACACGGGGGGGGCACATGAGGACACGGGGGGGGGCACATGAGGACACGGGGGGGGCACATGAGGACACGGGGGGGGCACATGAGGACACGGGGGGGGCACATGAGGACACGGGGGGGCACATGAGGACACGGGGGGGCACATGAGGACACGGGGGGGCACATGAGGACACGGGGGGGCACATGAGGACACGGGGGGCACATGAGGACACGGGGGGGCACATGAGGACACGGGGGGGCACATGAGGACACAGGGGGGGCACATGAGGACACAGGGGGGGCACATGAGGACACAGGGGGGGCACATGAGGACACAGGGGGAGGGCACATGAGGACACAGGGGGAGGGCACATGAGGACACAGAAGGAAAGCACAGGAGCACACACAGAAGGATATATACAAGACGCTCCTGGAATATGGACGCACCAGGTTTAGTATTTTTTTCCCTGGTTTTTGCCCTCCAAACTTGGGTGCGTCTTATATTCCGGAGTGTCTTATATGGCGGAAAATACGGTAATCAGGAACTTACTTAGAGTGATTACTTTGCTTGTAAATGTGCTGAAAGGTTATTTTTTTATCAATTAGGTGATAAATCATGTATGAGAGTTATTGTTAATAGAGCCCATTGCCTAGGAAGGGAGTAGTGCCTGATGCTTCCCCCTTTAGAAGTGTTATCACACTGAAGTGTGCATTTCTGTGGGTGCCTCATTGTGTAGAATAAATGGGGTCAGCAAATACTGGATGGGAAGGCAGGTAACTGCAATACAAGACGTGGCCACTTGCTTATACTATTAGTTCTGAACGATCTTGAACTGTCCAGCCTCAGGGTCCACAAGCTTATGTCCATTACAGACTAGCAGCAACTTCTGAGGGGGGAGCCAGTTAATAACTAGTGAGAACAGATGACATCTAAAGGTATACCTCTGAAATGTGACAGTGCATCTCACCGTCAATTCCATGCGGTGCACAATTTGCCTCATTGGCCATCTGTAACCTCTACTGGCGAGATGAAACCTGCAGAAACATTAAACTTTATAGACAAGCATGCTAGTATGGATTTGAGCTTGAAGCACCAATTCTGCAAGGCAACAATACCAATTATGGGAGTTTGCATAGACATTGTCAACCAAAATGATCACTCAAACATTAGCGGCCTCACTGTCAAGAATTTTGCGCAGTTTCTGTGCAGCAAAAACCAAAATTTTGCTTTAAGCGAATGCGTGGCTCTGCCCATATAGTGACAGTTGACGATTATATAAACATTCTGGTAAGCGATCTGCCAGGCAGCCTATAAACACATAGAAGCAGAAGAGCCACTGCAGCTGCAGAACAGCAGTCAGCCAAGGACTTCCTGCATTGGGCTCCATTCACATAAAATGTCACACGATTTATTTATCACCTAATTGATAAAAATAACCTTTCAGCACATTTACAAGCAAAATAATCACTCAAAGTAAGTTGTCATGGATTAACTTCACTTCAGTTCTACTTTTATTAGCTTAAATTATATCGTATTTTTGCTCTTTGGAAGCTTAAAAATGTAACACAGAAAAGGTGAAAGAGGAAAACAGGTGAAAAAGCTGTGTGAATCATGCCTATTGCCTCTGTCACTAGGCAAATACCCTACACAGCAGTCAACTTAAGACAATCACCAATATTTAGGGAGTTGAAAATGTAGCATGTGCATAAACCCAAAGCTCTAATTCACAGTGCTTAGTTGCGTTACATAATTCTGCTTGTCAACTCACTGCCCATACAATTATATGGGCCTGCTCACAGTACTGCGTTGTGACCGATCAAATAATTCAAAATTGCTGCATGCAGGCTTTGTATTAAAGTCTATTCCCAGTCTCCATTGCAGTTCACACTCGTAACACATACATTATGCAACTGACCACTGTGAACCTAGCCACTATAAAGCCTTATCTACACCATACAATTTTTGTCCGATTTGATTCAATCCAATATGTCCGATCGGGATTTGATTTAATTTGCCATTGTTTTGTAATGGCAAATTGAATTGAATACCGATCGGACATGTTGGAATGAATCCGGAAAAATAATAATAATAATAATAATATGGTGTAGCTTAACCACTTCACCTCCCTTGCTACGCTTATCTACTCCCCACAAAACTTCATATGAAGCTCAGGGGAGTAGATAGGCGTACTTGTGGTAAATAGTGTGCTGTATGCCCAATAAGCTATCTGATTATGTATATAGGGTATCATTTTAACCGTGACAAGTGAGAGAATAGATTTTGTGTTTGACAACTGAGGGCTAAGTCATGTGATTTTTTTTTAACCAGAAAACTGAATGAAAAGCAATAAAAAAAAAACCTGTTATTTTCATGTACTCTATACCCCTAAATAAGTACTTGTGAAAAAAAAAAGTGACAGCATTGAAAAGAGAATACATAATTACCCTAGGGAATTAGCTTTTAAAATATGTATGCCATGAGAGTGTATTACTGTTAATCATGAAGATAAGGGCTTTTAATTACTGATAGAGTACAATGAGAAAACAAAAAAACACATCGCCATACATTGTACTAGGAACATTATTTAAATGTTGAGATAACCAGGACAAATTAGCAAATACAATGTGTGGGTTTTACCTATGGTAACATTGTTTATTTGAAAACTATAGTGGATGGAAATGGAGAAAGTGTATTTTTTCTTTATTTTCCCCTTTAAAATGCAGATAACATAATTACTAAAAGCAAATATCACCCTCACAAAGCATAATTTGTGAAAAAAAAAAAAAAAAAAAAAACAAGATATAGATCATTTACATCTGAGGAGTAGCAATAAAGTTATTGGTGAATGAATGGGAGAAGCGCTGAAATGTGAAAATTGCTCTGGTTTTTAAGCAAAAAACCCTGTGGTGCTGAAGTGGTTAAAGGGGCACTATGGTGAAAAATTATGTTTTACAGTCACTGTACTATGCATAGCTGTTTGTAGAGCATAGTAGTTAACATGTAGTGAGTCACAGGGGTTTTTTCTAAAACACTGACATCAGCACATTATACATTTGCAGTCACGTCGGCAGAAGTACCTTTCCGACGCGACTCAGCCTGATCCATGTAGCTGTAGGAGGCACATTTCCCTGTTGCTGTAACTGACTCCCCTCTCTGCAGCGCTGGAAGGTTTGTTCTAAATTTCAACTGCACGATCGTGCAGTTATACGGTTCCCCCATGCGCCGTAAAGAGTAGCAGCTTTTCTGCTGTGCGGGGAGTGGAACGCACCCTCCCTCTTAGGTGGGACGCAACTGCGTGTGAGGAGGACTGTGGAGGAACGCATCATTACTGATGAAGCTGCCCGGCAAGGACCCCTGTAGCGAAGCTGGCATAGAAACGGACACCTAATGTTGTCCGTTTCTATGGCTACCAGGCTTCTCTCTGTGAAGTGCGCAGACAGAGCAGCGGCGGATTGCAGAGCAGACACAAGCGCTGTAGCTGTGTCCTGCTAATTGTACAGTAGTTTTGATTGTTTTTGTGGTGAATTTTTTTTTTTACCCAATCGTTTTTTTCAGTATTTTTTTTCTAAAGCAAATTGCAGGTAGTTATACAGCAGAGTAATAAAAAAAAAACAAAAAAAAAAACAAAAAAACGATTGGGTAAAAAAAAAAAAAAAAAAAACTATTCACCACAAAAAAAAAAAAAAAAAACCAACAACAATCACAACTACTGTACAATTAGCAGGACACAGCTACAGCGATTGTGTCTGCTCTACAATCCGCCGCTGCTCTGTCTGCGCACTTCACAGAGCGACGCCTGGTAGCGATAGAAACAGACAACATTTAGGTGTCCCATTTCTATGCCAGCTTCGCTACAGGGGTCCTTGCCGGGCAGCTTCATCAGTAATGATGCGTTCCTCCACAGTCCTCACACGCAGTTGCGTCCCACCTAAGAGGGAGGGTGCGTTCCACTCCCCGCACAGCAGAAAAGCCGCTACTCTTTACGGCGCATGGGGGAACCGTATAAATTAAGAACAAACCTTCCAGCGCTGCAGAGAGGGGAGTCAGTTACAGCAACAGGGAAAGATGCCTCCTACAGCTACATGGATCAGGCTGAGTCGCGTCAGAAAGGTACTTCTGCCGACGTGACTGCAAATGTATAACATGCGGATGTCAGTGTTTTAGAAAAAACCCCTGTGACGCACTACATATTAACTACTATACTCTACAAACCGCTATGCATAGTACAGTGACTGTAAAACAATTTTTCACCATAGTGCCCCTTTAATAGACAAGACAAACATTTATATCGTGCTTTTCGCCTGGCGGACGCAAAGCGCCAGAGCAGCAGCCACTAGGGCGCGCTCTATAGGCAGTAGCAGTGTTAGGGAGACTTGCCAAAGGTCTCCTACTGAATAGGTGCTGGCTTACTGAACAGGCAGAGCTGAGATTCGAACCCTGGTCTCCTGTGTCAGAGGCAGAGCCCTTAACCATTACACCATAGGCCATCATAGGTCATTCAATTAAGATTGAATCGGTTTTTAATTTGGAAATTCAATAAGACATAGCAAATGTAAAAATTCTGCTCCACAGGTAAAATATTATCTAAGAGCTGCCTATCAATTAAAGGATAATGGCCTCGATTCATCATTGTCTTTGAGATAACTTTTTCCAGTTTGTTAAATTACCGAATTCGAAGTTTAGCGATTTCTAGTTGTATTCATCAAGGTTTTTCCTCATTCGGTGTGAATTCGATAACAATTCGGTAACGTGTCGATATTTCCATTTTACAGCAGTACTTTAACACAAGGCCATAAGATTCCCATGGAATTGTGGGTAAAAGGCAGTCCTTTAAACACTATGTAGCAACATTCTGACTAGGGCTTAACACCTGGACCAGGATTCTGGAAATGGTTGGGACAATCCCACAATTTGATAGGAGCCTTTTCTAAAAAATTATAGTGCAGCTAGCAAAATTAGTTAACCCTGGCACTGCCTGTGTTCTCTTACAAGATGATTCAAGAAAAATGCAGATGTCGTGTTATAGCAAATAAATCTATTCTCTTACAAATTTATATGGTTGCAGACCTTATTCTTGCCCTTCTGCGCCTTTGAATCACTCTCAGCTGATACATAACCACTTCAAATGGCTCCATCTTCTCAGTCAGCAATGATCTGACAGGAATAACGACAGAGCAGTGAAGGAGATAACTAATCCTAAATGTAACGCTAAACCACGCCCACTTTCTTTTTCATGAATTGCACTTTCTTTCGTTTTAGCGAATCGTTACCGAATCGTTAACGAATGTTCGCTAACAGCTGTAGATAACTTTGATGAATCCTGAAATGAAGTTAACAAATTCGGTATTTTACCAAACTGTTAACAAATTTGCTAAGTGTTGATGAATCGAGGCCAAAGTCAGCAATTTTCTGTAAATTTAATCATAAAGTGGCTACCCGCAGAACAGTCCCTCTGCGCCAGCGACGCCACACCCTGCGAAGCTGTGTAGACCATTAGGTTTTGTTCTCCCCCCCCCCCCCCCCCCATCAGGCCACGTTCTAAGCCCCGCGACAAAATAGGAGTAACTCAACAGCAAACAATGTGCATTAACTGATCATGCACATGCGCATTAACCCCCTTGGCGGTATGAAAAATACCGCCAGGGGGAAGCGCAACAGTTTTTTTTAATTTTTTTTTTTTTTTTATCATGTAGCGAGCCGAGGGCTCGCTACATGATAGCCGCTGCTCAGCGGCATCCCCCCAGCCCCGCCGATCGCCTCCGGCGATAGGCGATCAGGAAATCCCGTTCAAAGAACGGGATTTCCTGGAGGGCTTCCCCCGTCGCCATGGCGACGGGGCGGGATGACGTCACCGACGTCAGCGACGTCATTGGGAGACCCGATCCACCCCTCGGCGCTGCCTGGCACTGATTGGCCAGGCAGCGCTCGGGGTCTGGGGGGGGGGGGGGCCGCGCGCCGCACCGGATAGCGGCGATCGGGCGCGCGGCGGCGGCGATCGGGGTGCTGGCGCAGCTAGCAAAGTGCTAGCTGCGTCCAGCAAAAAAAAAATTAAGCAAATCGGCCCAGCAGGGCCTGAGCGGCACCCTCCGGCGGCTTACCCCGTGTCACACACGGGGTTACCGCTAAGGAGGTTAAGTCACTTGAAGACACTTAAGGGGAGAGAGCGCTCTGCTTACTAACTTGTTGCATAGAGTAGGACAGTGTTCTCCCCAGGCTTAATTAGGTGGGCGGGCCGCCCGGGTGTTTTGAAACCCCGCCCGCCTGTTGGTATGCACTTGCGTAGCTAGCAAATGTCACTGCTGTAATCTGCAGGCAGGAGCGCTCGGCTGGGGCACGGAAGCAAAAGCCATCGCTTTGCAGTGCAGGAGCGCTCCTCTGCCTGGGTGACCTCACCTTCCTAGTGGAGCTGTGATTGGCTGGGCGGGTTGTAAGGGGCGGGACTTGGGCAGCACGATAAGACAGAACAGCAGCCGTCCGCATACACATGCTGGCAGGCTAATGCTGTGTGACTTGAGGCTGGGGAGAGAGCCTGGGGCTGCAGGCAGACTCTCACTCCCCAGCAAATATGGACAATTGTTTCCTCTGCCCTGGGCTGGCTGCATGAATGTCAGCAGCCAGTCCCATCCTCTCCAGGCAGCTCCGAGGCTGAGTCACATGTGATCGGGCAGTGCAGGGCACGGAGTTCTGCCGCCCCACCCCCTTTTTCCCCGGCTGCTTGACTTCAACACACACGCTCTTCTGATGTGGTGGGAGAAGTTGTAAACTCTGCAGATAAGTAATGATCTCCCTTCCACTGGATGAGGTCTCTGCTATTGTCCTCTAACCAGCAGGAGCACGTTTTATCTGATTTTTCAGCTTGTGAGAGGGCAGGGAGCTGTCAAGCTAGGGGACTGATAAAACAAACATGACTGCATTGACCTGCAATTTAGATTAGCTGACTTGGAGGGGATGGAGGCTGCTGCTGACTCGTTTCTGTCTCAATCCCGTATTATTATTATTATTTGGTATTTATATAGCACAAACATCTTCTGCAGTGCTGTACAGAGTATATTGTCTTGTCATTTAACTGTCCCTTAGAGCGGCTCACAATCTAATTCCGACCATAGTCATATGTATGTATCATGTAGTGTATGTTTTGTAGTCTAGGGCCAATTTAGGGGGGGGGAGGAAACCGGAGTGCCCGGAGGAAACCCACACAGACACTGAGAGAACATACGAACTTGTAGATGGTGCCCTGGCTGGCATTCAAACGGGGGACCCAGCGCTGCAAGGAAAGAGTGCTAACCACTACGTCACCATGATGCCCAAACCAGTCTCCCCATGAAATGCAACTGTAACACCCATTTGTAGTGTTCTTCCCAAGCTCTTTAAGACAGTTGTTTCACCTGGCTAATTTTGAGGAGCACCTGGCTCAACTCCTCATTCTCCTCCTTATACTGTAAGGGGGAAAAAAAAAATCCCCCCCCCCCTCGCACACCACCCGGCTACTCTTTCAAGCCACCCGGCTGGAAAAAAATTCTGGGGAGAACACTGTAGGAGCAGGAGTGGTTGTCTCTCCATCCCATCTTTCTGACCTAGTTGTGCAGCTTAGAATGCAGTGTGATGAAGAAAAAAAAAATTGAATGGGCTACTCCAGGGGTGCCCATTGAGTAGATCATAGGACTTCATAGTAGATCATGACTGCACCACATTTTCCATTCTGTATATACACAATTGTACTCCTAAAACTTGTATTTTTAGCACAACCCAAAAAAAAAAAAAGAAAAAACTGTACATTAGGTCTACACAGCTTCACTGGCTGGCATCCCCTGTGCAGATTAAATGTTTTGCATCACAGCGCCGTGCCCAGCTTTATGGCACAAGGTCTATAAAGCAAACAAATATATCAATAAAAATCCAGATCTCACTACACCAATCACAACTAACAGAAAATTGCTTGCTTTGATAGTTGTCCTTATACCAAACCTGTGAAAATTTATCAGCTGCCAGTTTAATTTGGCAACTCTTCGCACAATAATTCAACCATTATTCTTGCACTGCAGTTGAGTAGAAATTGGCTTGTTCAAGTTTTCTGCACAGCTATATGAAAAGTGGACCTGAATTCTTGTACTGGACAGAAGGAAAACATAGAAATACACCCTGTATGTATTTTGATAGTTTAGCCAGTCTAACTCCCCTCACCTGTGACTAAGCACAAGTTGTAACTTCATCTCTTAGCTGTGGGAGCCGACTGCCACAACAGAGAGGTCATTTGTAAACACAGGATGTTAATATGTCTACATCCACAAAAGCAGGAAAAAGACAAACTGTAGATCTATTGCAGGATGTGTATCAGCTGCAACAAAAATTCTTCAAGGCCTCTTTCACAGTGCAACGTTAAAGCCGCACGTTAGAAAGTGTTTTAACGTGACCTAATGCACAGCAATATTAAAGAGACTCTGAAGCGAGTGAGCTAGGAGTGGATTCATGTAAAGCCCCTTACATAATGCCAAAATGCTGCTATCCCACAGCAAAATGAGGGGTCTTCACCCCCCAAATCCCCCTGCAAAATCCACAACGTTCTTGGTCATGGATTTTGCTCTTCCTTGAGGCAGAGCTATGAGCTGTAGCTCTGCCTCCATACGCGTCAATTACTGCCTCTCACCTGCCCCTCTCTGAAGGAAGAGTGAGAGGGGCGGGGAGAGGCGGCGATCAGCCAGGATTGATGCGCTGAGAGGCAGAGCTACAGCCATTAGCTCTGCCTCAAGCTGGAAGGGCTCCCGGACCTAGAAGAGGGGATTTGGGGGCTAAAGATTCCTCATTTTGCCGCGGGATAGCGGCATTTTAGCGCTATGTACAGTGCTTTACACGAATCAACTCCTAGCTCACTCGCTTCAGAGTCACTTTAAGTCTGTACAACATTCACAGTGCACACGTTGCGTTGTGTGTAACGTGTAGCAATATTTAGAGAATGCTGCATGCTGTGCGTTTAGCAATAAATGTGCTGCATTGTGTGTTGCACATGCTCAGTAATTTTAAAATCGCACGTTAGAAAATGTTTTAACGTGGCCTAACGCACAGCTGTATTAAATCTGTACAACATTCACAGTGCACACGTTGCGTTGTGTAACAATATTTAGAGAGTGCTGCGCGTTTAGCAATAAATCACATGCTCAGTATTTTTTTTATGTAACGCATGCGCCATTTTCGTTCCATCACTATGCGACAAAAACAGCGCACCAAACGCAGGGCTAAAGAATGTTCTATAACGTCCACGTTATAGTCTTTCAATGCATTGCATTAGGGGCACGTTATGCGACCTTAACGTTGCATCAAACGCAACGTCCCATTGTGAAAGAGGCCTAAATGCTGTGGCTTATCTTTTAGAGCTGTTTTTTAATTCATACAACTGCATTTAGATATTTAAGCAGTATGGAAGAATTCTGTTAGCATATTTCCAAAAACACAGGTTCCGCTTTGAAATCCAAAGCATAACAACAAGTACAGATAAATAATTTGTATTACAAGACAAAATGGTCAAAACATAGGCATAAAAGAGAAGAAAAATAGTTTAATTTAGAATAGTTTCAATAAACATGATACATTGAGTACAATCACAAACATTAAGACTAAGGCCTCATTCACATCTGCTGCGCTGAAAACATGTGAAAGCATGTGGTAAAAACGCATGCGCTTGTGCGCGCTTCTGTGCGTTGCGCTTCTTTAAAGCACGTTTTGCTTGTTGTACCAGCAGCAGTCAATAAAACTGTTTTTGTATGTAAATGTATTTTTTCTCCAATTAGGGGTAAAAAACGCATGCGCTTCTATGCGCTTAAAAAGCGCACCCATTCACTTGCATTGATGTGCGCTTTCCAGCTCAACGCACAGAAATGCATGCAACCCTACGTTTCTGTAACGCTGCTCAGCGCATAGATGTGAACCAGCTACGTTTAGTTACATGGGAAAGTAAATACCTTGCTGATCGCACAGGGCAGTGCGCTGTAAAAAGCGCACAGAAACAGCCCTGATGTGAACGAGGCCTTAACAGGGACAACAGATTAGGAGCATGAGAAATAAAATTGCATGTCAGTCTTATAACATTTCACAAAAAAAGATAAATCCCAACTATCCTCAACAGGCCGGGACAAGTGCAATACCGCCACATAAATAAGAAAGCATTGCAATCAATCCCAACCTGCACAGAAAGGGGTAATCTTTTTCATCATTTGAAGACATGGGGTGCCATGGTCAGTTTTGCATGGATTTGCACAGCAAACCTTAAAAGCAGCTGGACGCAAACCTGCAAAACTAATCATAGAACACAATCAGAGAGACTTGCAGATGGCACCAGGCTGAGGATTTACAGCCAGAAGTACTTTAAGTGCTCATGATGCAGTAGAACCTTACACACTACCTGCACTATAAGCACTTTAGCACTACTGAAGCCAAAACATAATAGTTTCTTTAAAATTCATTCAATGCAGGGGAGATGGCTACAGTGGACAGTGCAGTGTGCTATCAGTTTTGCATAGATTTGCACAACTCAATTCTTCTTGTAGTGCAACTATGCAAAACTTATAGAAGACCACATGAAGTAGCAAAGTATTTGTCAGCCTCAAAACTATCTGCATATTTACAAGGGTACTTCTTATGCCAGAAGGAGCATTTAGGGCAGTAGATGCTAATCTACTTCACTATCTGCACTAGATGCACCTTAGAACAAAAAGCACAAAATACACCTCACCAGATGCAAATCCATCATTTTGTCAGTATAATGCTACAAGTGCCTTCACTGCAGTAGGTTGTCTTGAATAACTACCTGCACTGTAAGCACTTTGGCATTACCATTGACACCATAGTGCTTGCCCCCGAAATCCAGCATTTAGGTTAACCTAGAAAAAAAAATAGAATGTAGTCATGACAAAAAGTAGACAGCTTAGAGGTAATGTGCAATAATCACTTTTCAGTGTACCAAACAACCAAGCCTGATATGCTAAACAACGTGACATTTATTAACATACATTGTTAGGCAGGTACAGTTGATGTGTAAAGTTACATCCACATGGTACAAATTTCTGCGCTATCAGATAATTTCCAACAGGCTTGTTCTGATAATCGATTTTGGGTAGTTAACGCAAAATCGATCGCATTATCGATGGGGAGCAATTGACACCTACCCACAACGCAACTTATCAGATCACCCGTTGACCTGGTGCAAAATTGTACCGTGCTTATTAAGCCTTAAAAGTTTACATTCTACGATGGTAACTTTAGACCACCAATGGCTTTGCTAGACACATTTAGGGCCCTTTCCCACTAGCAAGCACGATCGCAAGCGCAAATCACCAGCGCTTGCAATCAACGCAGGCTCCTTTTTCCACTGTCGGCGTTCTGCTGTATCGCCGTCGGGAGTGTAACGCGATTGCGACAAGAATCACGCAGGACGTCGATCCCGTTTCGGGAACAAACAAATCACGATCGAAGCGCCGTAGTGGAAAAAGGAGCACTGCGATTTACATGTTATCGCGGTGCTCTAGGGATTAGAAAAAACCTGCTGCGATGCACTTTTTAAAATCGTGTCGCAGCCAGTGGAAAAGGGCCCTTAGTAACCTGAATTTACTAGGAACTGGACCAGGACTTACCAGTACGACTTCCTGACAGCGTGAAATCTGGTTCAGCTCCCAAGTAATTGGTGCCTGAAGAGCAAAAAATGGAACACATGCTCATATCTAAGCCTAAATCTAAAGACTGGCTGGATATTAAACTAGACAAATGTATTGCTCCACATAAGGTTTGTAAACAATTGAATACTGGTCATGGGGTGAAAACTTTTAACAGATTAGTCCTGTTCAAAGTTCATGTTCAGTCCAGAAGATGCTCTGCTCAATGTAGAGAGCAAGAGACTAACTTGTTAAATTTCTCATTCTAGGTATACAATCGAGTTCATCTTTGTACCCAACATTTTACATGGCTTTGACTACAGCAATAAGCTAGCCATCACAACTAAAATACCAGTCAGAAAGCAATGGAATGATGAAAGAGGGGGGAAATAGCAGGGCTGTGGAGTGGGAGCAATTTTAGGTACCTGGAGTTTGGTTTCATAAACTGAGTTGGAAGATTTTTGTACAGACTCCATAGCCCTCAAAAAAAATAGTATTCATATTCCTTTCCATGGATAATTAATTTCTGCTCATATGGGCAAGTTTTCTTCAGACACAGCAAGCCCTCAGAGTTGTTAAAACTTGCATGAAAGAAAAAAAAAAAGTATAGATGTAATATATAAAAAGCACACAAAGCAACTAGAACCTAGAGTCAAGCTCCTAGTGTTAAAAGGACTGAGGCTTGTAAGAAGTGAAGAATCTCATCTCCCACTTTGAAGATTGTAAACTTGGAGTAGGCCCAAATCTTACAATGGTAAGGCTGCTCACAGATAATGTGGTGAGTCATGAGAGCCGATTGATCAGAGGCTGCCAAGTGCCATTCCAGGACAGAAGCATGGCCTGACGTCTGCTCCCTTGTTCTACTACTACTCACTGCAGGAAACAATCACACGATGAGTAATAGAGCTCACAAAGCGCAACCTTTTGTGGGGTGGAACCAGTATGACCCGGTATTACCCCTCCCCCCACACACATGGGGTCCCTACCGGCATGCCACGTGTTTGCACTGCCTCACTAAATGGCGAGTCACGGGGTAACCCCTGTCAGGAAACAAGGGGAGCTGCGCCTCTGCGGCCCTCACTGAAGCAGCACGTGTTGCTGCTCTTCCCACTACCGCCACTAGGGGTGCGATCGGGGAGGTCGCCCTATGCGGCTACTACACGCACTAGCGACATGCGTCCCATCTATAGACGTATAGCGTGTGGGGCCATCCCGCCGATATGTCCCGGTGCCCCCCGCGGGGAGAGGCAGTGCGGCAGGCGAGGCCTCGGCATGAGTGGTGCGCAGCTGGGAAGCGAGGCAGACGTACACAGAGCGCTGTGTGGCCTTCCCCTCCCCCCACACTACGCTCTCCCGCCTAACATGGCGCCGCAGAGTCCCCTCACCTCACTAACAATGAGCGGGGCTGCGCGGCCTGGCCGAGTCACACTGCATGTAAACACACGCGGCCATGTCTGCCGTGAGGGGGGGGAGGGGGTCGCGTCCTGCCGTGTTTGGCGGCCACGCTGCTGCTGCTCCTCACAACACGCCAGTGACCCCCGCGTGAGGACAGAGCGGGGCAGCGCGCAGTTCCGGCGCTCACACAAAGCTCTTTGTCCCCCGGGGGGGATCGGGGAGGCCGCCGGACAATGCCCGAGGGGGCTGGCGCAGCACAATAACACGGTGGCCGGAGACAATGGGGACGTGTGGCGGCTGCCTCGGCCTATAGAGCCGGCCAGTACAGATACACAGAGCTACCCCCGCCCGCCCGGTGTGACTCGGAGGAGGAGGGAGAGCACTGCAGCAGCACGCGTTTCAAATCTCCCTCATTCTTCCGCACTATGGGGGAGCGCCGCGGCTGCCATGCGCTCTGCCTCGCTACTATGTGTGGTGATGATGATAAACAGAGCCATGCAGCGGCCGCATTACAGCAGCAGCAGCGCCACTACTACTACCCCACAGCCCCCCGGCCGCCCCGCACAGCCTCACTCACCTCACAAGACCCCTCTGCAGGGACAGCCGCGGCTCCCCATTAACATTACAACGGCCAAAGTGGCGCCAATGCTGTCTGAATCCGACCATGTGGGTGAATGAAGGGCGGCTCCCGCACGAACGTAAATATCTACAAGCCCATTAGCATAAAAAAAATGGACTTCCGACCCAGCGAGCAGCCAATCACACGAGCGGAGCAGCAGTGTGCATAGGGGAAGTGCTGTGACCCCCCCCCCCCTTTACACACACATATGCGCGCAATACTACGAGTCCACACAGGACAAACACAACGTGCTCCCCCCGCAGCCTCGGGACTGTGTGTCCCTCGTATACAGTGGCCGTGTCATACCGTGCTGATCCTCCGCTCCGTGACTCCGTCACACACAGCAGCAGCATGGCTCTTCCAGGGATAATAGGAAAACATCATGTGCTTTCCTCGTCACGTGTGCTGCGAGTGCACAACTCCGCCGTGATTCCTGTAAACACACCTGCACTGAGCCGCCACCAGCAGCAGCATCTGCCGCTGCAGCCAGTCAATGGGACACTTGTTGTGTGTGTGTGTGCGCAGCTAGTGAGGGGCTCACCATCATCACTACAGGGGCTGTGTGCAAGTGTGGGAACATCCTGCGCTGCATTGTGTGCTCCAGGGACTGACATTTCCACATGGCACTAGGCCCAAGCATCCTGTAATGCTAGGTACACACCATGCCATTTCACTTTTGATCTTATTTCGATTGAGAAAACAATAGGATCAGAGGAAAAATATACTGCCTACTGATTGCCAGAGACCGATCCCAAATATCTTTCTCGATCGAAGCAGATGGGACTTGCTGAAAACATTGATCTAAACACTGACTATCATTCCATGTGTATGTCCTTTCGATACATTTTCAGTTACTATCCAGCCTGAAAAGTGATAATAAATCTGATTGGAATTACTGTCATTCCATGTGTTTGTCCTTTCTATTTATTTTCAATCAATATCCTGTTGGCAGATTGATGATAAATCTGATTGGGATTTGAAAAAAAAGCATATGTTCGTACACTAGCTTTCTTCTATTTCTGATCAATGTCAGATCTGCATATTGATCATTCACTCACTCAAAGTAGGATCTAAAGTGAAAATTGCTTGGTGTTAGTCATATACATCATTGACAGTTTCTGCATACAATCAAGCTACTAAATTTGCTTTTCCACTATTATACACACAATTTTTCTGTGTTGTCCAACCCTGCACAAAGCACAAGGACATCAGCATGATCATCACAGAAACCCATTTAAGTGTATGTGATTTTGTCTGATAGGAACAGTCCTGCTTGCTGCATTTTTTTCTGTGGTTTCTCCCTGTGCTGCTAGCATCTAGTGTAAATCACATTGTAAAACTGCATCAAAATCATGGTTGTGTTTTGTGATTTATAGTGGAAAACAGTACCAAACCACAACAGATGTTACATGGCATAATAAACTGTTTAAAATGGTGTGTTTGCTTCAGTTCCGTTAATAATTGATCTGTACAAAAATTCACATGGACAAGGTATATTTTCAAAGGTATAGTGTGGGGATGGTAGGTCACACAGTGCTGTGTACATGTCTAGTGTAAAATAAATGCAGGAAGTATACATTTGCCTGTCGTTAAGGGCACCAGTGTAGCAAACTGATTGTACTTTTGATCAAAAGGAGCTGCTGGATTGCTCAACTATGTTAGTAATGTGTTGATAATGGCCCAATATGGCAAGCACCTAATCAGGTACTTGAGATCAATCCTTCACCATAAACTTCACTCAGTCTCTTGCTAGATGTTTGTCAGAATTACTTTGGGTGCATTCAGATGTACTCAAATCGAGCTCAATACCGTGGGGAATAAAGTCTGTACAGACGCATTGGCCTCCATTCACAATGAGTTACCGCATGTGGTGACGAAGTGTCAAAAAATTACCGACATTCACAATGAATTCTGCCTGAAATGACCTATTGTGGAAAAAGTGTGTTGTTTAATCGTTACGGTAACTACAGATTTATTTATTTTGTTATCACTTGTAAGGACCTGGTTCTATTTTTCACTTCTCATCCAATTAAATGTAGTTTAGTGCCCTTCGAGATGTGTTTGCTGGACTTTAGCATTTTTCCACAGAAAACTATATTTTACTCACTCTTTTCTGCATTTTTAACAAAAATGTAACAACTTTTTTGAACTATTACTGCGAGGTTATCACACTTTTTACTGACCTTTACTCGCACTTGGAAATAATTTCGTGTATGTATAAAAAAATGGTAATTGCCACTGTGGGTAATTTTTTGTTAAAAGTTTCTTTAACGCACGTGAATGGAGGCCATTGCGTAGATGTAACTGAGTGACATGTACTGTCTCTAAGGAGATACATCAAGTGAGACAACTTCCGGTGGGAGGGCTAAGCAGGGGAACAGTGTGCTTGGCTATTGCGTAAAGATCCAGTGTGCCAGATTTTCAAACAACCTCAGGACATCTGTACAAAGGCTAGATTCTCAGCCGAGACAGGCTGGGATGACCAAACTCCGTCTGTTGTGTGTATGAGACTTTAGTGTTTTACTACTTGATACTCTACAAATATATCACCCTTCAGTCCCTCGCTGCAACACATCATGCCCACTCAACCAAATGTTTCCAACTTACCGATCACCTTTTTTGTTCAATGTAATTTAGCCAGTATTTGCCCATGGCAAAAATCTTTCCTCACTCTGATTTACATTCCGAAATGTATCACAGGCAGCAACATGTTTACTGCTCTCAGGGTATCTATGCAGAATGTTTGTTTAGTGAGAGCTCTAGAGCCAGTAGAAAATTTACCTGGTCTTCCAGAATGCTCTGGAAAGAGAATTCCGCATAGCTAAACAGCCTAGGCTAAGCATCGCTGGTGGGACAGGGCTGCATACTAATTTACAGCCATATATAGATATAGGAAGTGTTTCTAATGCTGGAAACAGGGTAATTACCGTAATGTAAAAGTGGGTATCCTGAATAATTTACTGCATTCTGCTATTCATCACTACAGTGCCTAAAGAAAGATGACTAAATGGGCATGTTGAAGGCAAAAGATCCCTAGCCGATTTCATTTAAATGATTGAACTGGCCAAAAATATTAATATCTTCATAGTTAGTCTTTGAACCTCATTTCACAAGCCTTACACACAAATTGATCCTTTCAGTTTAATAAACAAGCCACATAGCTATTTTCCTGTGTCATAGTGTAAGCTCTAGAGAAGAGTTCATGTCCTGTGTTTTATGGCTCCCCTCTCCATATATATATATATATATACTTTCTACTGCACAGCACAATAATAAGTTCATTCATTGGAAACAACTTTCTAGTTTGTGAATGGCATGTTAGAGGGCAACCTGAAAGCTATTATAGCGAAATACATTTGTTTAATTCCGGTGCCCCCTGTACCTTGAGGAAGCGCGCTTGTCATGTTAAAGAGTTGGCAGTCAGGGCAGCTTTTCATTCTGCTGTTAAATTCAGTACATTAAATAAAAAGAGCATCCCTGGTGAGAAGCGCCGTATTCCTGATCCTTCTTGTGTTTGTTTGTTTAATCCCGTTCTTTGCATAATTAATGTAGCTTTAGATGTATTTTATTTGTGTGTTTCCTCTGAGTGCTTTGCTTTTGCCTACAACCTGATAACACAAAGGTATGTTAACATACATTTCTACAAAAGTTGCTATACACTGTGGTAGGAGCATTAGAGTGTGAGCTCCTATGAGTGACAGTGAAGAAAATGAATTATTCAGTCTATACACTCTGTAAAATGATGGCAGTATAGTATAAATTCAGCAAATACACGTTTGATTAATTTGTTTGGCTAATTTAATACAAGGGTGCTGCAAGCCATATCATTCAGTAAGAACTCCATTATTTTGATTTCATGAGGACTAATATATTCAAGTTTGTAATCATTTACCATTGGTAGCATCAAGTTGGCATGTTTTTTTATTTGCATGTAGTATAGATGGAACATCAAGCTGATGACAAATTAAATGTAGAAGCCTGTGTACACAAACCTAGGATAGCTGATATTTGATTGTCTGGGCTGTATTCCATCATTTGCCTAAACACTCCTTGGCCATATCAGTTTTTTTAATCAATAAATTACGTAAAGTGGGATATCTCTAGATTAGAACATTTTTACACTTGAGTGTGTTATACATATGGGGCGTGATTCAATTCAGTTTTTCTCCCAAGTTTTCTCCTAGGAGGTCATTTTCATCCTCTGTTTAAAATACATGAGAGAAAAAAATAAACGCTGATCTACTTTGCTGGGGCCTCCTCTATCCCCTTAAATACCTAAAGACCGCAGCGGCAGCCCCAGGACCGCCTAATGCCAATTGGCGTCAAGTCCTGGGGCCGGCTACTACAGGAGATTGCGCGCAGGCTGAGCGCGCATCTCCTGCTTGGGGGCGGAGCTCCGCCCTGCCTTCAGTCTCCGAGCGGCGATCGCTGCTCGGGAGACTGTTAGACCGAGAAACCGCCGTCTTTTGACTGTACAGCTCTGCGATCTGCAGCAGTGCTGTACTGGGGACAGCCGTGTGACACGGCTGTCCTCCTGGGGGACAAAATAGCGATCGGCATTTGTGATAGGCTGGGGAGGGAGGGAGGGTGGTGAAAAAAAAAAAGCAAAAAACGTTTATTGAAAAGACTAAATATTTGTAAAAATACATAAATAACTGGGGGCGATCAGACCCCACCAACAGAAGGGGGGGGGGGGGGAATCACTTGTGCAGTGTGTTGTGTGGCCCTGCAGCTTGACCTTAAAGCTGCAGTGGCCCTTTTTACTAAAATGGCCTGGTCTTTAGGGGGGTTAAGCACTGTGGTCCTCAGGAGGTTAAAGTCTCTGTGGCTCCTCTGGCAGCCAGTCTTCTGCAGTCCCCACTGAGCGGCCACTGACCCAGCCAGGTCAGCGACTTCTGCACATAGGTGTACGTGCTGCTCGGGGCTGCACCAACGTGTCTGAGAGCGCTTTGTACACATCGCTCCTGGCCATGTTAACGTGGGACACAGAAACTTCACAGTAGATCAGCATGTATTTTGTTTCTCTCGTGTATCCTTTAAAATAACTTTTTAGCACTCTGAAATTTAAAGAGAATCTGTACTCTAAAACTAAAATTCTTACAATAAAAAAGCATACCATTCTATTCATTATGTTCTCCTGGGCCCCTCTGTGCTGTTTCTGCCACTCCCTGCCGCAATCTTGGTTTGTAATTGCCATTTTTAGGCAGTGTTTACATTAAAAGCCATGGCATGTGATAGGCTGAGAGGAGCTCAGTCTGTGACTCATACAGAGCCTGCAGGGGACCTGAAGAGGGTGTGTATAGCTTATATCCTATCACAAACAGAGTAGCACATTCCTTCCTAAGTGCCTGAGCCCGACAAAGCCGTCAGAGGAAAGAAGATTAGATTATATAACAGGGATAATACAGCCACTGTGCATTGTCTTGAAAAATGTTTCAGAGTCTTGGAAGGGTGTGATGGTATTATGCCTAAAGCTGTAAACAAAAGATTTGAAATTTACCAGGGGCTTCCTCCTGCTCCATAAGCACCGCTGAGTCCCTCGCCATCCTCCCAAGCGCCATTTTATTTCCAAGTTGAAAATAATTATGGAGCTTTCGTAACAAAGTATATATGCATTAAGGAGTACTAAAGAGGATGTTACCCACAGTAGGGGGTACTTCCGTTTTTAATAAAGGGGTACCTGCTATAATAATGTTGAGATACACTGCTCTACATCATCCATAACTCTCTGTAAAGAAATACTGAAACGTTAAAGCATCCGTTCACCAGACTGGCAGTTACAGTACATAAACATTTGGGGCTCAATTCACAAAGTATTACTGTATGCGAAAAAGCAGAAAACAACTGATTTTACTGAACATTTTGTCAAATGTAAACACACAAAGGCTGTTACCACATGTAAAACTAAAATTACTGACTACTGACGCGTCAAACTTTTGAGGTACATTACCGATTTGTGAGGTGAATACATCATAAATGTCATCTCACAAAGTATAACATGAGGTAAAACAAGTTTTTCGGTATTTTATCTCCAGCCTGGAGCTGTCGGTAAGATGACAAAAAGCCATTTGTGAGGTTACAGAAGGGTGTTAAGAAGAAGAGAGAAGGAAACAGAGAGTAGAGAATAGAAAACAAAGTTTTACTATTACTATTAATTTACTATTAAAAGGTATTATTTCTTTACAAAACGTTGTTTTTTTTCTACCTATATGAAACTATTCAGGAAAGTAAGACAGGTAATTAAAACTTTTTTTTTTCTAATTTCATGTAAAAACGCAAATCCTCAATATTAGTATTGAGGATTGACCATGTTAAACTTCTAATCATTTCAATAAAACGATTTAACATATAAATATTTAATAAGATGCTAATGGTTTTGAGCTGATACAGATTTTATGTTCAATTTTATGCAGCTTGGACTTGCTCTTTACCTGTCAGTATAATAAAAAATGCTTTATGTATCAGATCTGGCCTCCACTCTCCATGCACTGCAATAATCCATCAAATACCGAATGCAGCTGCAGTGGCCCTTTTTACTAAAATGGCCTGGTCTTTAGGGGGGTTAAGCACTGTGGTCCTCAGGAGGTTAAAGTCTCTGTGGCTCCTCTGGCAGCCAGTCTTCTGCAGTCCCCACTGTAGCGGCCACTGACCCGGCCAGGTCAGCGACTTCTGCACATAGGTGTACGTGCTGCTCGGGGCTGCACCAACGTGTCTGAGAGCGCTTTGTACACATCGCTCCTGGCCATGTTAACGTGGGACACAGAAACTTCACAGTAGATCAGCATGTATTTTGTTTCTCTCGTGTATCCTTTAAAATAACTTTTTAGCACTCTGAAATTTAAAGAGAATCTGTACTCTAAAACTAAAATTCTTGCAATAAAAAAGCATACCATTCTATTCATTATGTTCTCCTGGGCCCCTCTGTGCTGTTTCTGCCACTCCCTGCCGCAATCTTGGTTTGTAATTGCCATTTTTAGGCAGTGTTTACATTAAAAGCCATGGCATGTGATAGGCTGAGAGGAGCTCAGTCTGTGACTCATACAGAGCCTGCAGGGGACCTGAAGAGGGTGTGTATAGCTTATATCCTATCACAAACAGAGTAGCACATTCCTGCCTGAGTGCCTGAGCCCGACAAAGCCGTCAGAGGAAAGAAGATTAGATTATATAACAGGGATAATACAGCCACTGTGCAACTAGGAAAGGCTGCAGTAAAGGTGCGTACACACGTCGGGTTTGCGCAAACGACCCGTCATTTAGACGTCCAAACGACCGGTCATTTGGACATCAAATCGGGCGTGTGTACAGTCTGTCGTTCAGCTGATTAGACCGGACTGTACACTTGCCCGATTTGACGTCCGAACGACTGGTCGTTTGGATGTCCAAATGACGGGTCATTTGCGCAAATCCGACGTGTGTATGTACCTTAAGACAGACCACATTAGAACAGGTGTAGGAACTTATAGGATAAAAGAAATAAGGCTGAAAATTTTGTTACAGAGTCTCTTTAAAAAGTAGGTGAAAAAGTACTGTCAGATTATTTTGAGTATTTCCTTGCTGGAGGCTTAAAAGGCATTTAATTGATAAGGTGTGCAGTATCACCTAGGAGGAAAAGTGAATTGGATCGGGCCCATGGTTGTAATGGCACTTTAGTTTAAAGACTTGTAAACTATAATTTCTGAATTTTTGAAATTATATGTCATGTATACTAAAGACTAATTGGTGTAATAGTGGTTTAACATGGAAATACTCTGTCTTGTGATGTCACATCACTAAAGGAAAATGCTGTTATATGTGCCGAATGATCCATATCTAACCGTTACCGATAGCTTAACCTCTTGTCTTTCTGCCATTCTCAATAAGTAATATTGTTAGCACTGCTGCTACCACCAGCTTTGTGCTGGATAGAGCACAAAACTGTGCAGTAACATCTGACTGTGGTTATCCATGTGCCCAACCACCTTTATCTCAGGAAAATATGTCCCTTCTTAATCAATGTTCAGTTGAACATTAATCTGGAGGGCCTTCATTTTTAACAGATTTTTCAGTAGATATATTTTTTTTATTGCATCTGATGTCTAATCTGTTTAAATTTCTAATGTATGTCTAGCTTAACATTTTGTAATGCTCTGTTTTTGCAACCCAAATATTAGCATCCCAGGAGAACATTAATATATGTTCTTGTGATTTAGGACCTTCAGTTGGAGTTGTGATAAATTTGTTGAGTGTTTTGATATCTAACATAATTTGTCACTGTCTTGAAAAATGTTTCAGAGTCTTGGAAGGGTGTGATGGTATTATGCCTAAAGTGTACCAGAGAAGCTGTAAACAAAAGATTTGAAATTTACCAGGGGCTTCCTCCTGCTCCATAAGCACCGCTGAGTCCCTCGCCATCCTCCCAAGCGCCATTTTATTTCCAAGTTGAAAATAATTATGGAGCTTTCGTAACAAAGTATATATGCATTAAGGAGTACTAAAGAGGATGTTACCCACAGTAGGGGGTACTTCCGTTTTTAATAAAGGGGTACCGGCTATAATAATGTTGAGATACACTGCTCTACATCATCCATAACTCTCTGTAAAGAAATACTGAAACGTTAAAGCATCCGTTCACCAGACTGGCAGTTACAGTACATAAACATTTGGGGCTCAATTCACAAAGTATTACTGTATGCGAAAAAGCAGAAAACAACTGATTTTACTGAACATTTTGTCAAATGTAAACACACAAAGGCTGTTACCACATGTAAAACTAAAATTACTGACTACTGACGCGTCAAACTTTTGAGGTACATTACCGATTTGTGAGGTGAATACATCATAAATGTCATCTCACAAAGTATAACATGAGGTAAAACAAGTTTTTCGGTATTTTATCTCCAGCCTGGAGCTGTCGGTAAGATGACAAAAAGCCATTTGTGAGGTTACAGAAGGGTGTTAAGAAGAAGAGAGAAGGAAACAGAGAGTAGAGAATAGAAAACAAAGTTTTACTATTACTATTAATTTACTATTAAAAGGTATTATTTCTTTACAAAACGTTGTTTTTTTTCTACCTATATGAAACTATTCAGGAAAGTAAGACAGGTAATTAAAACTTTTTTTTTTCTAATTTCATGTAAAAACGCAAATCCTCAATATTAGTATTGAGGATTGACCATGTTAAACTTCTAATCATTTCAATAAAACGATTTAACATATAAATATTTAATAAGATGCTAATGGTTTTGAGCTGATACAGATTTTATGTTCAATTTTATGCAGCTTGGACTTGCTCTTTACCTGTCAGTATAATAAAAAAATGCTTTATGTATCAGATCTGGCCTCCACTCTCCATGCACTGCAATAATCCATCAAATACCGAATAAGGGCTGGTGCACACCGAGCGGCTTTTTGGGCGTTTTCAGATCCGCTTGCGGCTGCGGATCTGCTTGGTCAATGTATCTCAATGGGGTGGTGCACACCAGAGCGGCAGGCGTTTTGCAGAAACGAAAAATGCCTGGGTGTGGCATTTTTTGGATTTCGGATGCGTTTCTGCCTCAATGTTAAGTATAGGAAAAACGCAAACCGCTCTGAAAAACGGCACTTCAGAGCGGTTTTGCAGGCGTTTTTGTTACAGAAGCTGTTCAGTAACAGCTTTACTGTAACAATATATGAAATCTACTATACTGAAAACCGCAGCAGCAATCCGCAAAACGCTAGCAAAACGCCTCATAAAAATAAAAAAAAGCGTTTAAAAATCTGCTAGCATTTTGCGGATCTGCTAGCGGGTTTTGGTGTGCACCAGCCCTAACATACCGCATGATTCTTTTAAACTACTGAATTAAATACTGCATAAGGTAAACATTTTTGTCAATTGTCATGAAGCTTTTTTGATAATTTACCAAACTATTACCCTTGGTATTTTTCCTCCTGGTCCCAGAAGTAAATCTTATCTCCATTGGGGAAAGTAAAATTGAAGTCTCCCTTTTTTCTGCTGTTGAAAAGTGCTATCAGTATACATGTAAATTATTGCATTGTATCGTGTCAAAAATCCACACACTTTAGCACTTAAGGAAAGCAAAGTGAAAAACTGTACAGATGTGTCTACTGAAATTTCATTAAGCACATTTGTGGGCAAATTGAAGCATAGGTTAGCTGGATTTTCTGACGTTTCCTGAGTTATTTTCAGACGGTTCCAACTGCAGAGACGGTGATGATACATGGTGGTAGAAAGCATTTTGCCTCAGATAATCCTTAAAAACTAACTATACCTGCATACAACCTGAAGCATATTTGCAAACTGAATTTTTAATACTTTTAAAAACATAACCTTAAGGTCCATACTCACATCCAATTTTTATCTGCAGATGACTGCCCAATTTTACTACTACCATGTACTATGAGGGCCAACGGATTTTGAATACTAGAGCTGGGTACACACGAGTTAAGGCTTTTAAAAATGAAATATCAAAGATAAATCTGCAGATAAAGCTGGCCATACACTGGCCCGATTTGCTGCCGTTTCGACAGCAGATTCGATCACTGGGATCGAATCTGCTGCCAATCGTTCGCGCTACACGCCGAATTTCGATCCATTTCGTCCGATCCCGTCGATCGCTCCGTGCGGAAAATTACCGTCGATCGCCCGCGGGTTGGGAGCGCGTTGCTAGCGGCGTTCGAGTGCCCCACGACCGACGCAATAGAGAGGCAATACATTACCTGCTCCGCCGGCGCGACTGCCCCCGCTGTCACCGCTGCTTCTTCTCCGCTCTGGTCTCCGCCATGCTTCAGTTCCTCCTGCCCAGCAGGAAGTTTAAACAGTAGAGGGCGCGTTTTCATCTTCAATTTAAATTAACTTTTTAGCACTGTGCAATAGAAAAAGTACCAAAAAGTAGGATAAAAAGTACTATCAAAATTATTTGGTGTATTTGTTTGCTTGCTGGTGGAGTAAAAGACATTTTATTTCCAAGTTGTGAAAATATCACCTGGCCCATTGTTTTTTTTTAGTGCAGGAAGAGTTAAGAAACTTCAGTTGTTATCTATGCAAAAGAGCTTTTCTGAGCTCTCCAATTAATTTAGTCAGAAAGCAATGCTATTTTCTGGAGCACTTATCTCAACCTGTCTCTCACTGATTCTTGCTAGGTTAATGTTTTTCTGCAAGGAAGTTCAAAGGATCATTAGCTCTGCTCTGTTTCATCATTTAAAATGCAGATTGTAATTTGTAAACAGCAAATATTAGAGAATGATGCAATGTTATAGAAAAACAGCTATAAAACAAAATAAAAATGAGACTCTTTTCTTTACTACTAATGATTATCCATACTACACTTACAATTAATTATATCATAAGTTTTATTTTCGATTCAGTATCACTTTAATTCCTCAGTTTGCAAAGATTTTTATATGATGGGTGTATTCAATCAGAATCAGCTGTGTAGGTATGCTCTCACACTGCATGGAGGTGGAAAAATTGGCCTTTGAACTTTCATTTGCCAAAGTCTTTTATCTCACGTGTGTACCCAGCTTTAGTCACATGATAGTGGCAGGAAGTCCCTTTTTCTTTATTATGGTGGCCATACACGGTACAATAAAAACATTTGATTTTCCCGTTTTTTCAATCTAAATGATCGATTCGAATGAAAGTTGAAAATATTTTTATTTTTTTTCAATCAAGAAATTCGAACGATTGTCCTGTTTTTTCAAGAAAAATCAGATCGGACATGCTGGAAAAATCTTTATATTTGATCTAACGGAATAATCAAACTAAATTATCTAATCGAAAAAAAATGAAAAATTGTACCATGTATGGCCACCATTAGATTGCTGCGGGGGTTCATGGCTTGGCCAGTGTTTGGCTTAGCCTAGTGGATTGGTGACTGCTAAGAAGGCATGTAAGTGATCTCATGACTTCTAATTTGACAGCATAGTTAAAAGAACAACTTTAGTGAATATCTGTATTCATTTGTACAAGTAAGTGTGTTCAGTTAAAGGGGACCTAAACTGAGAAGGATATGGATTTTTCCTTTTAAAATAATACCAGTTGCCTGACTCTCCTGCTGATCCTGTGTCTCTAATACTTTTAGTCACAGCCCTCAACAAGCATGCAGATCAGGTGCTCTGACTGAAATCAGACTGGATTAGCTGCATGCTTGTTTCAGGTGTCTGATTCAGCCACTACTTTGGTCAATAAGATCTTCAGGACTGCCAGGCAACTGGTATTGTTTAGAATGAAACATCCATATCACTCTTAGTTAAGGTTCCCTTTAAATTGTTGCCTTCATGACATTCCACTTAAATTCTGTGTTCAGTAAACATGTGTGTGGCTAAAAATGTCTGTGACTGCAGGAAATTACATTTTAAATTTAACAAACTAGTATAATTTTATAAACAGCCAGAAGGCGACAATGAGAAAGAGGATCAGGATATTATTTCAGAAATATTAAATATTGTGCAGTTAGAGTTTTAGCACTTTGCCACCCTTACCTGTATTAGCTAATCAAATTATTGAGCTCTGGTTTTCTATCGTCATTCCATATTTAGGTACATACTGTATAATACATCACTGCATTTTATTTATTTCTTTATGAGGATATTATGACATTTTTGTTTTTAGATCTGGTCTCTCTTACAGACATGTAATAGTGGAAAAACTGAATTTTCTCTTGTAAATCCTCAGAGTAGAAATATATTTTGTCATTCAACAGTCAAAAACTGGCTATGATCTCCCAGAATGCATTCATATACAAAAAGATGAGGAAAACTATTGTAATTACCACTTTGTTACAAGGTGACATGCATGTGTAGTTAATGTAATTTAATATATATATATATATATATTATATATATATATATATATATTATATATATATATATATATATATATATATATATATATATATATATATATATATATATATATATATATATAATTGACATGAGACAAATCTATTAGTTCAGTGAAATAAATACAATAGTTATACAATGGGGAAGTTTGGATTGACAGGAACATTGCTGGGAGGTATACATTGTTCAAATGCAAACACAAGGGGGTCTGAACTCTTGTGAAAAGGACAATAGACATGGAAAACTGGCCCTACTCAAAGAAACGCTGAAGTCTCATTTTTTTCCTCAGTTTTTTTTTTTATTTAATCTTGTTAAGCATTATATCCTAAGTGGAATCACCGCAATCCCGCCGCAAAACAAGTGTTTTTGTAATAGAGAAAAAGACCTGCAAAGTTCCACGACTTTGCAGGTCGCAGATTGTGCTGCCCTGGAGAGGCAGAGCTTCTGCCTCTCCCCGCCCCTCTCAGTGAAAGAAGACTGAGAGGGGCGGGGAGAGGCGGTGATCATCAGAGATTGACTGCGGAGGAGGCAGAGCTACAGCTCAAAGCTCTGCATCTTCAAGGAAGTAAAGCCCTGCAAGCCCAGGGAATTTGCTGTGCTTTTTCTCTATTAAAAAACACTAGTTTTGCAGCAGTATTGCGGCGATTCCACTTAGGATATAATGTTTAAAGGAACACTATTGATTTACATATTTTTTTCAATTGAGATAGGAATTGTTTGGGAAGTGCTGCTAAGTACTGGTGTATAGATTTTAGTAGCAACCTCTTTGTTTACTGTTATCAAAATACTTTCAAACTTTACTGACGCCAAAACTGACGGCAGAATGAACCATGAGGGGGAATTTCCCTTGCACTTGATCAATTAACCCTGTGTTTAACTCTGTGTGTGAGAGAGAGAAAGCTCACAACAGCTGCAGCTGCTGTGTCCTGTGTTTCTGACTGAAGTGTCTGAAGAGAGCAGAGGAAACTTGTTATGAACATTTGTAATTGTCACCACTTTTCATACTGTTTTTGCTTTCCGAGAAAAATACTCTGTAGTCTGATATGCAACTGGCTGTGCATTGAAGCAGACACCCCTTCCACAATTGATTTGTGCCAATATAGCTAAATCCTACACTCAATAAATTAAAGCTTTTCCTCTGATATTTAACATGAAAAGTATGAAAATGTTTACACAGCTACTTAGCCATTATTTGTACATTGTAATTTTAGAACACTTGGATATTGATAGTAGTCCATTATCAAGATTAAATAGTAAAAAAAAAACACGGAAAAAATGAGACTTCAGAGTCTCTTTAATTACATGTAAATACCATATTTACTTGTGGTGAACACCAAGGATCCCTTCATGATAAAAATAAGGATAATAGAAAATGAACTAATAATGTAAATTATTTTTAAATTTTTTTGAACATATTTTAAATACACATTTAGATATTTGAATGTTCACCTCATATCTTGGAGAGAAATTCATGTACAGTACTTTCTGTCTGTGTAACACATAGACAACATCTTTAAAAGAAAAAAAGCCAACCCCCCCCCCCCCCCCCCCCCAAAAAAAAAAAAAATTATGACAAAATTAATGTATTGATTTAAAGCAAGCTAAATGGTTAAAAGGTGTATCTGATACATACAGATAAGATACAAATTAATATTTCATCATTGTTATTATTACTTTCTGTCTTTTTTCTATAGTATAAGTAAATACTATTACACATTTCTTTATAGTACTACTTGAAATGTTTAGCAGTTTTTACTATATATAATATTATACTAAACTGGAGTGCTGTGTTTTTGCACTTTCCCAAGTTACGCTTAAAATGTTCTGAAAAGGGGAAACACTGCATTTTGGTCAGTCACAACACACTGGCTAAACATATTTAGAATGAAAAACAAAATATGTTTCTGTAGTTTGGTGATTTACTAAAGATGAGATGCAGTGAAGAGCAACAGCTTATTTCAAAATCCACTCATACAGATATGAGTTCCTATTTTTAAGTGTATCTCCTGTTGCAAATATTATATACTGAAATATTGATATACATATATAAGTATCATCTGCCCAACTGACTGATCCCAATTTTTGTTTCTACAGATTTTGACAGAGTCAGAACAATGTAGTTCCAGATTCAGCTCTGCCTATTATCTTATGTTTATCCTGTGTGAAACCACGTGGTTCTGGCCCCTTAAGGCTTTTTTTTTTTAAATTTCCCTCTGTGATCACTGTTATTGGCTCACAGTGATCATGGGTTCAGGACCCTAGAGTCGGCGTAGTAAAATCTATGCCACATCAGGCTTAAAGGGAACCTAAACTGAACTAATAAAATAAAGAGTTTAACTTACCTGGGGCTTTTACCAGCCCCCTGCAGCCGCCTTGTGCCTGGGCCATCATGGAACGATCCACTGGTCCCCCGCTGAGTTTCGACTGAGCCAGTCAATGGCCACTGTGCCTGCGCGGCCCTGGCCACGTGCATCCTCAATCATGCTCCTGTCGCTGGGAGCGTTCTGCACATGGCAAGTACAAGATTTTCTCGTACTGCGCAGGATGCTCCCGGCGGCGGGAGCGTGATTGTATATGTGCGCATCTGCGCAGGTGCAGTGGCCACCCACTTGGCTGAATTGCTGAAAACTAAACTCAGCCGCTGCGGGGGATCGGAGGATCGTTCAGTGACGGCATGGGCACATGGCGTCTGCAGGGGGCTGGTAGAAGCCCCAGGGAAGTTAAACTTTTTTTTTTTCAGTAAAGGTTCCCTTTAAGCAGTCAAAAGAGTGGTGTTGATATTACTATGCATTGTCCCTGAAGGTTAAATAATTGTGTTTACATTTGTGTGAAATCTTGAAAAATTGTTAAATTGCTGCCACTGTGCTTCTCAATGGCTTCTTATTGCATTTGTAAAGTAGTGTAGCCTGTGCCTAAAAGATACATGGTAACTATGAATCCTTTTTGCCATGTTCTTATACTTTCTTGTACTATATAACCCTTGTACCCCATAATTTCATTGTACATTGTAATGGCATAATTTCTGTAATTTAATGTTTTGTTCACTGGACACACTATTTTTTTTATATATCGTGTACAATGGTATCTTGTTCAATCTGAAGGAAAACAAAGTCTCTCTTTCCTGTTGCAGCTAGTCAGATTTCAGGCTCCATTTGTCTACGACACTTTAACAAGAGTCTATACAGATTAAATGAGGACAGAAGCTTTTTGAGAAAGTCACATAAGCCACATGAGTGTAAGTATAAGTATATCGGCATTTATATATTTGCTCAGATTATGATGAATTTTGATTGACAGCTTGGTCAAAATTAGCGCAAGAGAACCTGAGTTTTAATAGTTTTTAATTTATTAAGTTGGTTAATTTATTAAGCATCAAAGAGTCTATGAGGACCTTAAAGGGGTTCTGTGGGCTTCTTTAAAAATCAAAAACTGACACTTACCTGGGGCTTCTACCGGCCTCCTGCAGATAACCTGTTCCTTGCCATCACTGAAGAATCTTCTGTATGAGAAAAGTTCATACTGCGCTTATGCAGGAAGCTCCCGGAGACGGGAGTGAGGATGCGTGCGGCCACGCAGGCGCAGTTGCATTCATCTAGTTAGATGAATAATTAGACGGTGACTGGCGGTGGGGGAACAGGGGGCCGGTATGGTAGAAGCCCCAGGTAAGTGTCAGTTTTTGATTTTTAAAGGAGCCCACAGAACCCCTTTAAGCTTTTCTTTGGGAAAAATAACATTCTCACTCCCTTCCATTATTGCATATTATGTTAAAATTACAAAATAACAAAAGTTTGAATGGCATCTGGAACTATATAAAAAAGATTAAACTGATCTTACATCAGTAAATTAGCTGCCACCTGGTTCCAAAAAGGTGCTGCAAGATTCAGAAATGGGACACCACTGTACAGCGGCAGTCAATATTCTTTCCAAAGCAAGGACTTTTGTGAAGCTTCAGCCAAGCTTTTTATTCTGCGAGGAGAACGCCAGCGCATACCACTATGGCAGCATCCGAAATGACCACCAGCTCAGTGTGCAGCACCCAAATAGATTTTCTGCACACTTCACATTCAATTCAGATGCAAATCATATGCAAATCTGCTACTACTTATCATGCAAACAGGAAACTCAGGAGAAGGGGCTGGGAGCAGCTAACCTGACAGTTACATAGTTACAAAGTTAAGGAAAGGTGGGGGGAAAGGCCGGCATCCCTAAACACATGTTGCAATTGAATGGTTAATCGCACAGGCATACACCGCCTCTGCCAGACTGAAAAATGCATGCCCTGCATCCAAGACAAGTGCTAACATTTATTAAACTAGGAGGAACTTTAGCTTCCAATATGGTTTGCATGCAAAGTATATTATACTAGACACTTGTGCTACGGTGAGGCAAATCTCCGGGCAAGTGACCTAACCTAAATTTAAAACCTTGGGAGCAGCTAAGCAAAAAAAATGTGTAACTTACATTTGGTTGAACAGCGAGGAGAATGCCAGCGCATACCACTAAGGCTGCATCTGAAATGCCATTTCAGATGCAGCCTTAGTGGTATGCGCTGGCGTTCTCCTCGCTGTTCAACCAAATGTAAGTTACACATTTTTTTTGCTTAGCTGCTCCCAAGGTTTTAAATTTAGGTTAGGTCACTTGCCCGGAGATTTGCCTCACCGTAGCACAAGTGTCTAGTATAATATACTTTGCATGCAAACCATATTGGAAGCTAAAGTTCCTCCTAGTTTAATAAATGTTAGCACTTGTCTTGGATGCAGGGCATGCATTTTTCAGTCTGGCAGAGGCGGTGTATGCCTGTGCGATTAACCATTCAATTGCAACATGTGTTTAGGGATGCCGGCCTTTCCCCCCCACCTTTCCTTAAGCTTTTTATTCTACTTTTGTATAAATTAGTGAAGTGTTAGACTTGCTGTTAAGTTTCTTTTTTTCTGTTTGGGCCCTGGGTAGATTTTTTTCTTGTTCCCTGTCTTATGGACCATAGTTAGTTACTTAGACCAGAAAATGATTGAGATGTCTCCAAAAGAAATGTGTTATTTTTGTAAACCAGCAGGGAAGTGTTTATCAAATATTATTGCTGTTTTGACACACATTTGGATCTGTAATTTGTTTACTATTCTAGTTAGTAGTGTTGAGTGGAAAATTTGCCCATTGATGCAAATTTCAACTTACACAGAAGATAAAGCCATCTCAAAAAAATTAAATTGGTAAAGCCAGATCAATTAACCAACATCTGATGAAATAACACATCTGGGCCCATATGCAATTCACTTTTTCTCCTGAGTTTTCTCCTAGTTGATATTTTCACAGCTTGTCATAAAATGCATTTTAAGCCACCAGCAAGCAAGAAAATCCTCAGAATAAGTTTGATAGCACTTTCCCCCCAACTTTTGGGGACTTTTTCAACTGTTAAATGCTGAAAATTTTGTTTATGGAGATCCCGAGGTGGGTTTGAAAAATCCTATTTTGACACAGAGGCAAGTGCTGTATACAATGAGCAGCCTCTGTGTCTTTACAGACTGCCTCCAGCCCCCCCTCCTCCCCCCGGGCTCCTGTTCCCCATAAAAAAACCCGCCAGGCTAGAGACACGCAGATTGTCGCTAGCCGGCTGTTTACCTAAGGCTGCCAGTCACCACCGCTCCCTAGCATCCACTATAGTGCAGCTTCCTGCCTGTGTCCCTTCCCTCCCCACCTCTGTAATCCAATTGGAGGAAGCTCCAACAGGCTTATCTCTCTAAATACATACAGGGTGCATTTCTATATGTTTTTCTTCTGTCCTGTGCAAGAGTTCTGGTCCACTGCATTGGCCAAGTACCCCCACTTGTGAGTAGCATCATCTCAAGTACACCTCGCCTCATATATATTTCTCAGGAGTACTTAATAATTGTGTATAAAGGCTTTTTAAACATTTATTGATGCTTATACTTAAATATAAATACTTATTTATGTTAATGTATATATGGTTTATTACTTTTTTAATCACAAAACCTTGTACAAGGGATTATCTATGACAGGTTCAAGTACCTCATGAGCCCAAATAAAGTACCCCCTGGGGCATGTATAACATGTGTTATGAACCTAGGCCCTAGACAACTAATACCCTATAAAAATATATGAAAAGTATTCACCCTTACAACGCGTAAAAAAATGTTCTAGACAACTGCCTGCCTTAAATTACAGTGGAAATCTGTTGCAGATGTTCACTATACCAACCCGGTAAAATTGTATTAGTGCAAATAACCAGCCTACAGATCAGAAATGTTTGTTATTCAAGTAGCAACTTAATTTCTGCTAGAAAGGAGTGATTTTGGCCACAGCCCTGCTTAAAGTGGTCTGAAACTGTGACATAACATTCAATAAAAATGTGTTCTCCTACTTTTTATTACTCATACAGTTATCATATTTGCTTTTGTGCACAAGTAATATTGTCTGTCTACAAGTTACAAGTTTCCAAAGTGTAATTTAGCTTGCCCTGAAACCTGCCATTGCATTTTATTCCAACTACATATTATTATATATTAAAATCTTCTAATGAGCTGTTCTGAACTGTGTGTGTGCCTGAAGTAGAGACAGCTTCTCAGAGAGTATTTTTTACTTGTTACACACAAATGTATCAACATTGGCATGTAAACAAATTTTGTTATCTCCAGTCTGGATACGGATTTGAAGCTGAATAGCCTTTGCATAGCAGGACAAAGTGCTGTATTTGGCCTGGTGCACACCAGAGGAGTTTTTCTGAGCGTTTTGAGTTTTTAAATCTGCTGCTAGTGTTATCCTATGTGTCTGTGCACACTGGAGCAATGAGGTTTTGTAAAAAACCCCATAGCATTACATTGGGAAGAGCTTTTGAAACCTCTAAAAGCTCTTCCCAATGTAATGCTATGGGTTTTTTTTTACAAAACCTCATTGCTCCAGTGTGCACAGACACATAGGATAACATTAGCAGCAGATTTAAAAACTCAAAACGCTCAGAAAAACTCCTTTGGTGTGCACCAGGCCTTTAACCATTTCAGTGATGTTCTGCTAAATTTTTTTCTACGATAGTAGCTTTAAAGCTGTAAGGAATCTTTTAGAGCAAAGTAGAAATGCTGACTTTCAGACCACTTTAAAAAAAGCTACCCGACAATGTGCAAGTGGCAGATGAAATTTAATGATTTGCGGGTGGAGGAAAAAAGTTTTTGCCATCTATTTAGAAAGGAGTCCTTCACAGTGAGAGTGGTTGTAATCTGGAACATCTTACCTCAGGAAGTAGTTATGGCAAACTCTATGGCCTCGATTCATAAAGCATTCCCGCATTCGGAAATGCTGAAAACTGCTCACTTTACCGACCACACAGCAAAATCTGTATTCATAAAGGCTTTTTCCGCATGAAAAGACGACATTCGTGAGCAGAGTGATCAATCACCGCCTTGCGCGGTGATTATCATAGCAAAAGTAACAAGTAGTCAATTCATAAAGATTAGAGGTAGCGGTATGCGGACGGGTATTACCGCTACCTCTGATGTGGCGAGAAGCGTGCGGAATACATTGCAGTGAATGGGACAGACCTCCCAAGCAGCTGCAGAGAGAACACCGCACGGAGGGACTCCGCCTGCTTCCCCTGTTTCCGCATGTCTCCCGACAGCCTTACGCCTGCCTACAGCGGAATATCTCCGCACGCCTGTCACATCTAGCAACATTTTTATGAATTACCACCCTGAAGGTGGAAATACCGACAGCGGTGTTTCCCCGCTCGACGTTACCTTCCCCACAGCACTTTTATGAATCGAGGCCTATATCTGCATTTAAAGAGGGCTTGGATGCTTTTCTTGTATTGAAGGGCAATCACGTCTATAATTTTAGGTAATTCCTGGAAGCGTTGATCCAGGGATTTATCTGACTGCCATCTGGAGTTGGGAAGGAATTATTTTCCCTTTTAAGGCTAATTGGCCCAAGCCTTGTAAGGGGTTTTTTTTTTGCCTTCGCCTGAATTAAGTAGGATATGTGCAGGTTCAGGATGATGTTTTATTTTTATTTTATTTATTTTTCTGGTTGGACTTGATGGACGAATGTATTTTTTCAACCAAACTAAATATGTAACTATTATCACACATTAATCATCATCATCATGTATGAAGAAGGAATGGTAAGGCTTCCTTTTATGTACATTTAGTCCCTGAGGACAGGTGATGTGAAAGTATTTACAGGAGGAGAGACCCGGGGCCATTTACAGGAGGAGAGACCCAGGGCCATTTACAGGAGGAGAGACCCGCTGCCATTTACAGGAGGAGAGACCCGGGGCCATTTACAGGAGGAGAGACCCGGGGACATTTACAGGAGGAGAGACCCGGGGCCATTTACAGGAGGAGAGACCCGGGGCCATTTACAGGAGGAGAGACCCGGGGCCATTTACAGGAGGAGAGACCCGGGGCCATTTACAGGAGGAGAGACCTACGGCCATATGCAATTAACTTTTTCTCCTGAGTTTTCACCCAGTATATATTTTTTCATCTCCTTTTTTAAATTTACTTTTCAGCATTTTGCAATTAAAATGTATCAACAAGTAGGTGAAAAAGTACTATCAAAACGATTTTAAGTATTTTATTGTTTGCTGGAGGTTTAAAATGCATTGCATTTACAAAATGAGAACATATCACCTAGGAGAAAAAGTTAATTGCGTCATGGGCCTCAGTATCTACAGAATATGTCCTATAAAATCATGTCTAAAAATAATGATGCATTCTTAATACATAAGACTCTGTGATGCCAACAGCGAACTACAATACAAACTCTCTCTGCTTTTAGATGCTTCGTTGCTGAGTGCACCCACAACAGCCTCAGATCATCAGCTTGCAAACGACTGTGAGACAAAAGCATAAATCAGCAGCCATTCAAGGATTTGCTGAAAGGAATAGATAGCAGTGGGACGTCAGTACAGAATACTTTATAGCTAGATTTCTTTCACTTTTACCTTTCAGACAAAGTGAAAACTCAATCTTAATAACTGCAGAGTTGCAGAAAGCTGGTTCTGTTTATAAATAGGTTACATGTTAAAGGCTGCACAAAATAACATGACACAAAAAAAAAAAATCACAAAATAAATTAATTCAAATTCATGCTGCAGGCAACACATGTGACAGCAAATATATATGTTCAGTGAGCTTCATGATGGAGCAGTTTAGCTCAGTATATATCCCTCAATTACTGTATACTGTAGCCTGGTACCAAATATCCAGTCAGCCGACAAAAGTGATAGAATAGTATATCAGGGTTAGGGCCCTTTTCCACTAGCAATCGCTAGCGTTCACGCTGAATGCTAGCGATTGCTGAATCGCAATTACCGGCGATTCCCCGACGTTTGCCGCCGCGATTATGCTATGCACTGCATAGCAAAATCGCGGCAAATATCGTTCGCGTTCCTGACAAAAACGAATCGCGGTAGTGGAAATGACCTACCGCGATTCCTATGTTAAAAAGCAAACCGTAGCGATTGTAAAATCGCTAGCGGTTTGCGTTTTTGCGATTCAGCCAGCGCAAACGCGCTGGTGGAAAAGGGCCCTAAGTGACTATTTCTCTCTCTTTCCCTCTCTCTCCTGTTCTTTATCTCTTGACTTCTCTCTTGACTTGGAGCAGAAGTTTCAGGAAAAAAAAAATATAAGATCGTTGTGAAATTCTGAATATTCGTCAAAATATCGAAATTAGTAAGGTACTGAGATCAGATCGTCGTATTTTGAGATGTTCATTTGCACAATCTGTACTTTTTTTTTTGCCTTTCTCTGTGATTTTTGTATTGTAATATATGATTGGATATCAATGATTAATGCTTATATTGTTTTTGATCTACTAAAATTGTGATTTATTAAAAAAAAAAAAAAAAAAAAAAAGTAACATTTCAGGAAGGGTTAGTGTTAAGGCTTGTGACCATGAATGGTTGAATTTAGCAATTAGGGTTAGGAGGTCTGGATTAGTGGTCAGGAAGAATTGTACATGGAGGGGGAAGGATTATGTTTGGGGGAGGGTTAGAGCTTGCCACTGGTAAGGAATTGTTAGGGGAGGTTAGAAGTAGGCATCAGAATGGTTGTGAAGAAAGGTTAAGGTTAGGCATTAAGAAGAAGAGGATCCTCCGGGCACTCCGGTTTCCTCACAGATACCAAAAACATACGGAGAAGTAAATTGGCTTTCCCCTAAAATTGTCCCTAGACTACGATGGATATATGATTATGGTAGGGATTTAGACTGTAAGCTTGCAAGGGCAGGGTTCTCTCACCCTAATGTGTCTTGGATTTTGTTACACATTTATTCATATTAAAGCGGACCCAAACCAAACATTTTTTTTTAATTCAAAATATTTAGTTGCAACACATACAAAGATAACTAAACACTCCTTCAAGCCTATGAGCATTTCAGTGCATGCTTTTCACCCTTCTCTTCATAACTAGGGTTATACAGGTGGCAGCCATTAGCAATTCCTCCTTTGCTGGACACCATCTACTCCACCAGTCTGCCGGATTCTGTCCCAGCAATATGAAAGGAAGGGAGGGGTTCTCCAATAAATGTAAAATATTTAATATTTTTTATCATGCAGCTGAAAAAAACTGCTATTTATTATTATAATTTAGAAAATAGATTTTATTTATGAAATGTTGTATTTTTAATTTGGATCCACTTTAATTCTGTCACTGTTATTATCCGTTCTGTACTTTGTACCGTTTCTGTATTTTGTACCAACTCTGTATTTCATATATTGGTCTATACCATTGTCTATATTATTTTGTCCCCCATGTTTCTTTCTTACTTTGTACAGCACCACTGAATATGTTGGTGCTTTATTAATCAATAATAATAATTATAATAATTGTGAGTTTCTCTCAGGAATATCAGGAACAGTTAGTGACAAGACTATATACAGTACTGTGGAAAAAGTCAGTGCTGTATAAATACGAAATAATAATAATCATTAAAGCACACCTGAACTGAGGAGAACATGGAGGCTGCCATATTTACTTCCTTTTAAACAATGCAGATTGCCTGGCTGGCTTCCTGAGCCTCTGTCTCTAGTGCTTTTAGCCATAGACCCTGAGCATACAGATCAGATGATTCTGACTGGAGTCTGACTGAATAAGCTGCATGCTTCTTTTGGGTGTTGGAAATATAATTATTATTATGACTGTGTGACCAAAAACATTTATTTTCACTCAAAGTCCTTGAGCGGTTAGCTTAACCCTGTGCAAATTGATACGCCCAGGTTTATGTGCTTACTCAGTACATTACACTGTAAGGACTTGCTGTGATTATTACTCCAGAGACATATATGTATATTCATGTATATACATTTATCCCCTCTTTATATGTATAATGGTGATGGTATTATAGCCCTACTTTTTACATTTCAATTATTAAAAGTTACATTTTAGGTATTATATTACCTAAAGAAGGGATCAGTTGATTTCAGTGTTTGTGCTTTATCAACCCCATTTCTTATTTTTCTTGTGTTTGTTCTCAGGTCAACAACTGCAAGGAGTTTGTATGTTTTCCCTGTGTCTGTGTGGGTTTCCTCCAGGCAATCCGGTTTCCTCCCACATCCTAAAAACACACAGATAAGTTAATTGACTAAATTGGCCCTAGACTATGATACATGCACTACATGATACATACTCAACAAGTTTAGAATATTTTTTCCCCTTGTTTTTGTCCTATAAGGTGAGTCTTATAGTCATGTGCTTCTTTATGGTGCAAAAATATGGTACAATTTGTGCATATTATAAAAGTGGTCAGACAGCTATGTGGCTACAGCAAAGTGGTCAGCTATCAAATAAACAAGATGCAATTTACGCTGTTACAATTCTAAGACAAATAGTTAAAGTGGACCCAAATAAAAAATACAAGATTTCAGAGATAAAATCATTTTTTTTTAACTTATAATAAATAGCAGCCTTTTTTCAGCGGCATGATGACAAATATAAAATATTTTACATTTCTTGGAGGATCCCCTCCCTTCCTTTCATATTGTCGGGACAGAATCCGGCAGACTGGTCGAGGAGATAAAAAACAAAAACAAAACACAGGCTGCTACTGATGATGTCACAGGGGAGGTGATCTCAGCTTGTGTGAGATTTCACATAGATGATGCCACTGTGAGGGAGGGTAGCTGATGACAAACACACCCATGATCTAAAACCTCCTTCTAAGATCAGAAGTAATGGCTGTCACCTGTATAACCCTAGTTATGAAAAGAGAAGGGTTGAAAGCATGTACTGAAATGCTCATAGGCTTAAATGAGTGTTTATTTATCTTTGTATGTGTCAGAGTAGTGCAACTAAATATTTTGAATTAAAAAAATGTTTGGTTTAGGTCCGCTTTAATAAATTTCATTCTGCCTTGTTGTTTGTTGCCAAAGGTTAGAGACAAACTAGAAATCACACTACTTCACAAATCTCTTCTTTTGAAAGTACTTATATAAAGAAAATGTTGTGCAAACAAAAGCCATGTCTGACTTTCTTTTTCTGAGATAATCCAACACATATCTTGTATCTTTTTGTATGTGCATTTGAAACGTTTGAGGTGATACTTATCTTCTTCAGTGTACAGCTTCTCTGTGAATGTCTGTGAAATTATAAGCATTGCCTTGACCCGATTAGACTTTTTAGCATACATTTCCCATCATAGGAACTCAGAGTCTGAGATAGTCCGCAAGTTACTGGAGCAGTGTCATGTGTCACTTAAGCCCCATACACACACTCAACAACGGTATCTTGTATCTAGCGCTCACCAAGCATTTTGGGAAAGTTGCATGACAAAACGTGCGTGTGGACGGGCAGACGACCAAGCGAAAAAATGGATAAGAGTCATAAAACTCGAAGATAAGGAAAAGTTTAGTCGTTCTGCAGTTCGGTTTGATTTTGGAAACGACAGGAAGATTCCTATTCAAGATAACTTTGTGTACAAAAGTTTGTTGCAATCACGGCACAACAAAGGTCGCTGGACGTGCCCGGAAGTGTTTGTAGAATAAAGACGTACGTAAGTCTGAAAGTTAAATGTACTCGAGTGAGCAGGTAAGCTACTCAAATTGTATTTCATTGCTATTGTGATTTTACAATCCCATTTACTTGTTCATGTGATCTATAAATCTAACGTGTGTAAATTAATTTTTATCATGTAATAATCTTGATATATCAAACTATTATTTTTCAAAAAAAACTACATACACTATATAAATAAGTTTGTTGTTAGTACGTTATTATTTGCGTACTTGTGACAGCATCCGCCTCCTTGTGATGCACGCCTATTATGTACACATACGCCCATTCCGTAAATACACGTACATAGGCGTGTTTTGTATTGTGTTCTTTGTTTAGTACATTCATTTGTCTGACTTCGAGGGTGTAGCATTGTGTTGTTTGTTGTTGAGATTCCTTTATTGACATATATCATTTACATGTAATTATTTTTTATTTTACCTTTGCATTATTTTTTCATTCTGTATTGTACATTTTCACATATCGTATCCTGTTTTTTTTTGTTCATGCACTTATTTTTGTTTTTCTATCTAGCTCACAGCAATCATGCAGTTCTGAACCCCAGAGTTCCTTACTCAGTTTATTGAACTGTATCGTAGTCATTCCTGCCTATGGAAGGTCAAGAGTACAGAGTACAAAAATCAACTTATGCGTGACAAAGCACACCTAGAACTAGTAGAACTTTGCCGTCTCATTCAACAAAATCCCACCGTGGACTTTGTGAAAAAGAAGATCCAACACATTCGCACAACATTTAGAAGGGAGTGGAAAAAAGTGAACAATTCCAAGCATTCTGATTATGGCACTGATGAAGTATACAAGCCCAGACTGTGTTATTACCATCTTCTGGAGTTTGCAGGTGATCAGGAGGAAGGACGTGAGGTGTAGAGATGGCCTGAACCTCCGATTTTCGGACAAACGGTCGCGAACATGCAAACTTTTGCGAACCACAATAGACTTCAATGGGGAGGCGAACTCTGAAAATTAGAAACATTTATGCTGGCCACAAAAGTGATGGAAAAGGTGTTTCAAGGGGTCTAACATCTGAGTTCTTGCATGGGGGAGTGGGATACACGCCAAAAGTCCCGGGGAAAAATCTGGATTTGACGCAAAGCAGCGTTTTAAGGGCAGAAATCACATTGCATGCTAAATTGGAGGCCTAAAGTGTTTTAAAACATCTTGCATGTGTATACATCAATCAGGGAGAGTAATTAGTGTACTGCTTCACACTGACAGACCAAACTCACTGTGTAATGCACCGCAAACAGCTGTTTGCATAGTGACGGCTGTGCTGGACTGGTGTGCACCATGGCCAGAGTGCAGGCGATAGCGGTTTTCAAGCCCATATGGTCGTCAGGCTGAGGTAGCTCAATGACAGAACAACAGTGACTGTCCAGTTGATCGAATTTGGTCTGTCCACAATGAAGCAACAACCTTATTATCTTTGGTGTGCCACGCCCTGTGAAACTCATATGGCCGTCGGTCATTGCTTCATTGTGATACACAAGCCCCTTCACCGCGGCAAAATAACTATCACGAAGGGCAATGGGCACCTGTACATGCCTTTTGTTTTGTTGTTGCAGCTGCACTGCACCGAGAAATAATTAGGCAGGCATGTACACGCACCAGAAAAATTAATATAGCGGCCGCTGCTAGCAGCGGCCTTAAAAATTCAGGAATCCGCCTGGAGTCCTGGACCCTGTTGATGGTGGCGGAGAAGGCAGTCAAGCGGTCTGCAGGCAGAGATGCTGCGTGGGCAGCGACTTAGTCATGGGGCAGGCAGTCAAACGGTGTGCAGACAGAGATGCTGTGTGCGGGGACTGACTTAGTCTTCTGGCGGGCAAGAGCCCTCCGGGATCCATGCCTCATTCATTTTGATAAAGGTGAGGTACTGAACACTTTTTTGACTTAGGCGACTTCTCTTCTCAGTGACAATGCCTCCAGCTGACAGAACGCTTGAGGCAGGGCAAAACAGAAGTTGTATGGCAAATTGTGACAGCTCTGGCCACAGGTCAAGCCTGCGCACCCAGTAGTCCAAGGGTTCATCGCTGCTCACAGGGTCTGCATCCACACTTAAGGCCTGTTTAGTCGGCTACCTGCCGGTCGAGGTGTTGGTGGAGGGTGGACCCGGAAGATCTAAGGCGGAGGCGTAGGACTAAAGAATGTCCGTATTTCCGACTGCACCATGAGATCGCTGGAGTGCCCTGTCCTTGCCTGCATGGACATGGGAGAAGGATTACTGGCAGTGGCACCTTTATTCCATTGTGCTGTGACATCACCCTTAAACGCATTGTAAAGCATAGTTGCCAGCTTGTTGTGCAAGTGCTGCATCTTTTCTGCCTTCTGGTGATTTGGAAACATCTCTGCCACTTTGTGCCTATACCGAGGGTCTAGTAGCGTGGCCACCCAGTACAGCTCATTCCCCTTGAGTTTTTTTATACCGGGGTCCCTCAACAGGCTGGACAGCATGAAAGACGCCATCTGCACAAAGTTGGATGCAGATGTACTATCCATCTCCTCTTACTCTTCCTCAGTGGTGTTAAGTTTTCCTCCTCCCCCCAGCCACGAACAATACCACGGGAAAGTTGAGCAGCACAAGCCCCCTGCGACACCTGCTGTGGTTGTTCTTCCGCCTCATCCACCTCCTCCAAAACAACATCTTCCTCATCATCTGACTCCTCTTCCCAACACGACTCTTCCTCCTCCTCCCCCGCAGATGTTGAGGAATCATCTGCTTCTGCTGAGAATTGATCCCACAACTCTTCCTCCTGTTCCTGTTCACGCTCCTCCACAGCTTGAACCACCACGTTCCAGGAAGAAGGCATATGGGATCAAGTCGCTGATGGCGCCTTCACTGCGACTCACCAGGTTTGTCACCTTCTCAAACGGCCGCATGAGCCTGCAGGCATTTCGCATCAGTGTTTAGTACTTCAGCCAGAACATCCCCATCTCCCCAGACTGTGCCCTTTGACTGTAGTTGTAGTGATACTGTGTAATGAGGCAGCAGCAGGCTGAACGCGGACGTTTGTTCGCGTCCGCATCAGCAGCGCAACCGCCCGCATGGTCGCATGCGGAACGCGGAGAAACGTCCACGTCCGCAGCGGTAGCACGATCCACCGTTCAGTCGCAGACCTCTCGGCGTACTCCACGTCGAGGCTGCACTCCTGGAACACCTTCACAGGCCTCATGGCATGCTGCTCGCCGAGACACCCCTCATGACAGTCTGGACCCCGTAGGGGCCGCGCGCGTGTGCAGTAGAGCCTTTTATACTCTTAGAAAGAGAGTCAGCTGACCAGCTAATCAGCTGACCTCAGCAAGGTCCTTGAGCTGTGCTGCAAGGTCCTTGAGCCACGTTGTGATTGGTGGAATGGCTGGGCGGGCTGTTTGAGTCCAGCACAGTATAAAAGCAGGCATTCTGTCAGTTGCAAGTTGTCTGCAGTCAGCGAATACTTGTGTGTTAGCACTCAGACCCTAGTCAGATCCCAAAGTGTGCTAGAACCAGCTGGAGCTGGGGATCCACACTTAGCCAGATTCTGTTGATAGCCTAAAGTACTAATTACATTGTATATTGTGTATGACCTTTTGCCTGTTACCTCTTTATTCTCTTGTTTCCTGATTTTGTACTTCGCCAGCCCGTACCGTTACCGACTATTGGCTTGGCTTCTGACTTCCCTTGTGTTTCTCGATTCTGTACCTCTGCTCATCTGATTTCCCGTTGCTGACCTTGGCTTGACCTCTGATCTTGATTTCTGTCTGACGATTCGGTACTTCTCTGCCAGTTCTGATACCGAACCGTTTTCCGTTTGACTTCGCCCCCTTTAGTGGGGTTTCCACTAAAGGGTTTACTTTGCTGAGTTCTTCTTGCGGGGAACTCAGTAACTCCTCAGCATATCATTACTGTTGAGGAACGCAATTCTGCGTTCTTATCTTAGTCGCAGAATCGCACACACTGCCCTTCCTTCCAGAGGTCACCTTCCCTCTGAGTTAACGTCAGTGTGGTGGGTTTTCCACTAGTTATCTGTTCCTTGTGTTTTCCAGAGTACGCATAAATATTTGTATTATTGGTGATGCCGCAGATCACCATATAATCAAATATATCTGTATTACTAGTGATACTGCGGATCACTAATAATCAGAAAACTCTGAAGTGTATGCACCAATCACCACAACATTACATACTGTTTGATGGCTTTCTCCTGTTGTACCAGGCGGTCAAACATCAGGAGGGTCGAATTCCCCCGAGACGGGCTATCGCAAATCAATCGTCTCACTGGAAAGTTGTTTCTCCGCTGTATATCGGCAAAGCGTGCCATGGCCGTGTAAGACCACCTGAAATGCCCACACACCTTCCTGGACTGCTTTAGATCATTCTGTAAGCTTGGGTACTTAGACATAAATTTCTGAATTATGAGATTGAGCACATGTGCCATGCAGGGTACGTTTCAACTTTCCCAATTTCAAAGCCGAAATGAGATTGCTGCCGTTGTCACACACCACATTGCCTTTCTCCAGTTGGTGCGGGGTCAGCCACTGATCCACCTGTTTGTTTAGAGCAGCCAGGAGAGCTGCTACAGTGTGACTCTCCGCTTTGAGGCAAGACATGTCTAAGATGGCGTGACACTGTCGTACCTGCAGCATAGGCCCTGGGGAGCTGGGGCTGTGTAGCTGGAGAGGAGATCGCAGCACCAGTAGAGCTGAACTGCCACTCAGCTAAGGAGGAGGAGGACGACAGTGAAGAGGAGGTAGCAGGAGGAGAGGAGGTGGCAGCAGGCCTGCCTGCAAGCCATGGAGGTGTCACTAGGTCCGCTGCACAGCCACGTACTCCCTGCTTGCCAGCGGTCACCAAGTTGACCCAATGGGCTGTGTAAGTAGTGTACCTGCCCTGACTGTGCTTGGCAGACCAGGCATCCGTGGTCAGATGGACCCTTGACCCAACGCTGTGTGCCAGAGATGACACCACTTGCCTCTCAACTTCATGGTACAGTTTAGGTATCAACTTTTTGGATAAATAATTGCGGCCTGGTATCTTCCACTGCGGTGTCCCAATGGCCACAAATTTTCGGAAGGCCTCAGCGTCCACCAGCTGGTACGGTAACAGCTGGCGGGATAACAGTTCCGCCAAGCCAGCTGTGAGACGCCGGGCAAGGGGGTGACTGGCAGACATTGGCTTCTTCCGCTCAAAGATTGCCCTCACTGACACCTGGCTGCTGCTGTGGGCAGAGGAACAGGATCGCTCAAGGGGAGAAGCGGAGTGGAGGAGGGAGGCTGTCATTGTGAAGGTGCAAGGGAGAAAGCGGCTGAAGAAGATGATGCACCTGAAGGAGGAAGAGGAGAAGGAGGGTGGCTTTTGCTTTTGTGTGCTGCTTTTCCTCAGGTGGTCTTCCCATTGCAGTTTGTGCCTTTTCTGCATGTGCCTTCGTTAGACAGTTGTCCCTATGTGGGTGTTTGCCTTTCCACGGCTCAATTTTGGTGGCAGAGAGTACAGATGGCATTGCTCTGATCTTTGGCATACACACTAAAAAATTTCCACACTGCTGAGCAACCCTGGGGTGTGGGCACTATGGTGGCGTTAGCAGCTGACGTTGAAGGGCATGTTGGCTGGCTGTCCATAGGTGGCGATACATGGCCCCGGACGCTGCCACCTGCTGTTTTTGACGTCTCCTCCTACTCCTCTCTGACTCCCCCTCAGAACTGCCCCCTTGGTCATTGTATCTCTTAGGATACCACGTGGCATCCATGGCAGTATCATCATCATAATCATCCTCCAAAGCTTTGCTTGTATCAGACACCTCCAAAACTGCACCAACAGCAGGTACTTCATCATCCTCCTCCTCACACCTTACGTCCATAGTGTCGCCAAACTCAGACATATGAGGTGGTGTAACTTGCTTAGCGCCTTCATCTTGTTGTAACAATAATGGTTGTGAATCAGTGATTTCCCCATCAAATAACTCCTGCGAAGTGTCAAATGTAGCGGATGTGGTACTTGGAGTTACGCTGGGGGATGTGGAAGATGAGGTGTTCTGTGTTAAATAGTCAACCACGTCCTGACAATCTTGTGAGTTAATGGGATGTGCCTTCTTCTGAGCACTGTACTTTGGGCCAGGGCCGCACGAAATCACGTCAGCATGACCTCGAACAGACCTGCTGGGTGACCTGCCTCTGGGTCTGTCTCTGGCTCTGCCTCTGCCTGTTGTTTTGTCCATATGGGGGATGAAGTGAAAGGTATGCACTACTTGACTAATACAATGTGCAGTCACACAGGTGCAGTGAAAGGTAGCAGTGACTGGTATTACAATACAATGTGCAGCTGTCACACAGGTGCAGTGAACAGGTATGCACGGACTGGTATACTAAACAGCGTGCGGTCACACAGGTGCAGTGAACAGGTAGCAGTGACTGGTATTACAATACAATGTGTAGCTGTCACACAGGTGCAGTTAACAGGTATGCACGGACTGGTGTACTAAACAGCGTGCGGTCACACAGGTGCAGTAAATAGGTATGCAGGGATTGGTATTACAAATGTGCAGCTGTCACACACCGGTACCGTGAACAGGTGCAATGACTGGTGGTATATTACACTGCTTGCGCTCACGTACGTAGGTAGGTAGGTGCACTAAACAGTGAACAGGCGCAGTGATTGGAATTACAAATATGCACCTGTCACACACCGGTACCGTGAACAGTTGCAATGACTGGTGGTATATTACACTGCTTGCGCTCACGTAGGTGCACTGAACAGGTTACAGGTATGCACGGCCGTGATTGGAATTACAAATTTGCACCTGACACACACACACACACACACACACACACAGGTACCGTGAACAGGTGCAATGACTGGTGGTATTAACAATGCATGCGCTCACGTAGGTAGGTGCACTGAACAGTGAACAGGTGCAGTGATTGGGATTACAAATGTGCAACTGCCTGTCACACACACACACACACATGTACCCTGAACAGGTGCAATGACTGGTGGTATTAACAATGTATGCGCTCACGTAGGTATAGGTAGGTAGGTGCACTGAACAGTGAACAGGTGCAGTGATTGGGATTACAAATGTGCAGCTGCCTGTCACACACACAGGTAGTCACTGAATGTGCTGGGCCTGGCAGTGGCACAGTAGGAATTACCAAGGCTGTCTATGCAACACAAGTGTCTCTGGGACACACACAAAAAAAATTAGATCACAAGAACAAGATTAGCTCTCAAAAGAGCTGTTGAGGGGTGCTTTTTTAGCAATAAGAATCAGCAAGGAGCAAGCTAACAAGCCTACAAGAGCCTAACTAAGCTTTTCCTATAGCTCTCTCTGCAGCAGCTCTCCCTTCTCTTATTACTGCAGGCACACGAGTGAGTCCAATGCCTGACTCTGCCTGCCTTTTATAAGGGGGGTTGGGCTCCAGGAGGGAGTGTAGCCTGATTGGATACAATGTGCCTGCTGACTGTGATGTAGAGGGTCAAAGTTGACCCTAATGATGCATTATGGGGGGCGAATCGAACTTTCGGAAAAGTTTGCGGTTTTCCGCGATCGCGAACCCCGGAAGTTCGCCATTTCCCGTTCGCCGGCGAACCGTTCGGGCCATCTCTAGTGAGGTGTTGTCAAATGTGGAGGAAGATGAAATTGACGAAAACATCATGGATCAGGACGAAGATAGCATTCTTGTGGAGCCAAATGAAGATGAACTAGAGGTAAATGTGTAATGATATTAACAAATTGCATGTTTTAGTATGGCATTGCATTTCTTGCCCAACATATGTGGACTCCAGGGCCGGCGCTACCATAGAGGCAAAGGGGGCATTTGCCCCAGGGCCCTGACCTCTGCTGTGGCCCCCGCAGCGTCGACCCTGCTCCATTCTGCCTGCTCCCCCCGCTCCCCAGGGCCCTGCAGCTATAATGGCAGCCATAATTAACTAAGTATTGGCGGAGGAGCTAGCAGGCGGCAGCAGTACTCTGAAGCCCCATACACACACTCAACTCAAAAGTATAGATAGTTTCAAACTGTGTCTTTTAAATTATTTTCATCATGCCATTATGGTATAGCACTTATCAGTAGACGTGTTTTACAACCTCCCCCCCCCCCCCCCCCGCCACACACACACTTCCGAATAGTGTCTCAATGTACTTTCAATATGCCTGCCGTCGTCCTTTCTCGCCTTTATGTAAATATACGCCTACTCTGTAGATAGGTGCAAACAAGTTTTTTTTTGTTGTGTGTGTGTTTCTTTATTTCTATATGTATTGTGTTTTATTATTGTCATATTAACTTTTTTTTTTTTTTGAGAGGGGAGGGGTGGGGTGGGGGAGGACATGTACATCACAGTTAAGTGACCTTGATGTGAAAATGTTTGGAGAAACGGGGGAGCAGGCATTTAGGGGGAGCTGTGCTGATGCCCATCGCTCCCCCGTTCTCCTCTGACTTCCCTCTTTCTTACCTAAGGAATCCCCACAGCTCACTCCCGGGTTGCCAGGAGTCACTATCAGTCTGCAGATGTTGGCCAGCTGCTTGCGTCTTACAGCGGCCTGTTTTTGCGAGTGAGGAGTGATTGCGACTGAATGGCAGACCGCTGCAGGACGGTGTGGGACTAGCACGTGTTTATGGGAATACAGCAGTGATGGCTAACCTTGGCACTCCAGCTCTGACAAAACTACAAATCCCATCATGCCTCTGCCTCACCGAGTTATGCTTAGAGCTGTCAGAGTATTGCAATGCCTCATGGGGCTTGTAGTTCCACCACACCTGGAGTGCCAAGGTTAGCCATCACTGGGCTAAAGAAAGCCCCGGGTAAGTATTGAATCTTCAGATTCAATCATCTCGCGTGCATCAAAAAAGGGCACGTGGACAAAAGGACGTGGGATGTAGCCAAAATTATAAGTTGTAATGTAAAACATTATGCCGGATATGCCTAAGCCTAACCACCCCCCTGGTGGTGCCTAACCACCCACCTGAAAGCGAAAAATAAGTAAAACTCAAAGTCAAAATGGATTTGTCAATTATATTTGTAATAAACCTTATTCTGTAAACAAAAACTTTTGTTAACACGATCCCCGCAATCACTATTTCTTGGGCGCCCAAATTTCCTGTCGGGCGCCCAATAGCCTATATTTTGCACTGCAGTCTATGGTGGCGCCTTTTTTGTCCATTAGCCATATGCACCTTTTTTTACTGCTTCCAATCATCTCTGGTTTACTTTAGAGATGCTGAAATAAGAGGTGGACTTGTGATGTTCCTCCTCTCATGTAGCAACTTGCTTATTAATATTTTCATGTAAATGTTATTTCTGAAAGGCAAGATTCCTTTTCTGTTGTAGATAACTAGGTTTGTGTGCAGGTGCTCATACTGCCCAAGCACCTATTATAAAACATCTCATAGCCTTTTAAAGTGGGTTGAAACTCAAAAGTCATCTATTATTTAAAAAACATTGAACACAGTATAAAACTAATAGGAAAAAAAAAAGAAAAAAATGGTATTTGAGCGACTGGAACAGCTAATACTCAAACCTTTGTTACAGTTAAGCTACACGCACACCGCGCAAATGACCACCCGCACGACACAACGACCTGATGTACCGCACGATCAGTATGTTCGGACGGATAAACGACCAACACATTTACATACTGTGCACGATAGCGGAAAAACGGACTACACATTGAAAACTAGTACAAGTAGTTTAACAGTCGTTCAAACGACTTGCACACACAGAGCATCTGCACGTTATCAGATGACCGTAGGCCAACATAGATGTGACAGTTGGATCGATCACGCAATGCCTGTTAGCAGTTGCTCGTCAAGTTATTTGCATGCGTACACACACCTGATTGTCGTCCAACAGTCTAAAACGGACTAAAGTTGGACGACAATCAGGCAGTTTTGTTGAGTGTGTGTACTGGCCTTTAGATAATGTAGGCAAAAAACAATTGTAATTCAAATTGGATGTTATCAAACCCACAGGGGAACTTCAGTAGACGATTATCTACCTTCTAAAGAAACGAGTGTATGTGTATATACAGTATATATATATTATATACCATGGGACGTTTTCATGATTTCAACAAAATTATTTATTATTTAAATATACACTGATGGAGTAGCAAGTCTTGTATTTTAGAAGTTCAAATTCCACCGTATATGCTGAATCGTAATCCAGGCTGTAAAAAATCCAGCATATACACCGTCAAGATCAGGAAAAGTATTTCGAACACATTGGACAGCACAGGAAGGTATGGGTCTACAGACCCCTTTCCCCAAGTACCCATAAATCCAAGAAGCAAATGACCTTTATGGTGGCCATACACGGTACAATAAAAACGTTCGATTTTCCCGTTTATTCGATCTAAATGATCACTGTAAGACAGTGAAGTTATGTTACTAATCTCAGTAAACATTTAAATAATCAAAACAAATACCTTTTGTAAACCTGCGCTGGTGGATGGCTTGTATTTTCTTAATGTGCCCTAAATTGTATAGGCACATTTATTGGACATGCCACCGTAGTTTGAAAGATTGGAGATATAATTATGCATACATGCGCATCGAGTATAAATGCCTCAATTTCAGCATGTTCTCTGCAGCATACACTTTCCGCTTCTGATGGCATGGCTATGCAGTTGCCACATAGGCACCAATTAGTATGTCCAATTCTGGTCTGTGGGTTATCTGAACATACTACTGTATTAGATTTACCTTCCTTGCTTTCTTCTAATAGAGGAACAGAAGGTTCCAACTTCACTGGCCAACTTAGATCATCCGCCGGTAATGGAACATCAGCCAATAGGTCTGCCATTAGAAATTGCTTCTGAAAGGATAAATAAGAACTATAATAAAATTACCAATGTATACTTGTATAGCTTATGTTCTAGCAGTATAAGCATTCACTCATGCACATACAGTATTGTATAAAGAACATTTAGTGCAGGAACATGCCTACACAATATAGTTTGTTTACAATCATCAAACCAATTGAAAGGTTATAATCCTATGTCAGGCTTGTCTGGCTACTTGCTGTAGGTCAAACTGTATGCTCATATGACTGACCTATAACTCAGCCCTAACACCTGCAGACACGCCTGCCTAACAACAAAACTACACAACCCTGCAGGTAGATGTAGCATACAACCTGGCATATAGCATTCACCACACATAGCTAGGTAATGCAGACATAGTATATACTTGAATAGTCACCTGAGGCCTATGGGCTGAGGCAATCCAGAGGAAAGTATAATCACAATACAGATGCGTAGTCAATTAGGCTGGGATCAGGGCAGGCAACGTTCATGCAAGGTCCTTTATTAATCCGAGGATTGGCAACAGGGAATCCAATAGATGCAGAGTCAGGTACAAGCCAGGTCGATAACAAGGTATCAGATTTGCAAGAAGCTTGGTCAAGAGACAGACAGAATCTGCAGCAAGACAAGGCACTTGGTGTGAGCGCAATCTCAGCTACAAGCCCAGGATAGACTATCACGGGCCAAGACCGAAGGCGCTCACCAGATACAGAGACATGGACTGACCAATCAGCACTCAGCATGTCAGCTGATCAGCTGAGACGCAGGGAGACAAGTGACTACTGTTGCGTAGATGGAGCGCGCACTGAGACGTGTCCTCCGCCTGCCGCCCTGCATGCCTGGGAGTCAGCGACAGGGACGGCAACAAACTGTGAGTCAGCGGCAGGGCCGTCAGCGGCGTCCTGCCGAGACCTTACATCCTAATTGTATAAGGTCATGTACCCTTATTCCTGGGTTTTGTATTTATTTCAATTTTCTTGGATGTCACAGTACTGATTGTACGCAGCAGCTCAATAAAATTGTAATAAGGTGGCCATACATCAGCAACTTGGCGGCCGATCGACGATTCGATTATTATAATCAAATTGGATGAAAATCGGTGCCGCCAAGTGCATGCCAGACCGACAATGCAACCAAATTGGTGGAAATTGGAAGAAAATTGGTGGCATTGTCAGTCATGCATGCTGCAAGATGTTGGGCCGACTTGCTCGATCGTGTTTGCGGTGGAAACAGCGTGCAATTTCACGATGAAACCACTGACACTGTCCCCCCTAATGAAAAAAGCCCCCCCCCCGGTGCCCCATGCAAGATATACGTTACCTTTCATCTGCCTGCACTTGTCCCTCCGCTGTTTCCGGGCGCATTCCGCTATCGATACACTGGCGCCCCACATGGTTTTCTAGTAAGAGTGCACGTGTGATGTCACACACGTGCGTCCTTACTAGAAAACCATGTGGGGTGCGCGTGTATGCAGAATGGAGGAATCCCAGAAGCCAGCAGGGGACAAGCGCAGGCTGCGGACAGGTAATGTATACTTTACACCATGCACATTTTTCATTGGGGACAGTGGCAAGGTGGACGGATGTGGCGCACAAGGCTAATTCGGGAATTGGCCTGCGGTGTATGGGCAGCTGACAAATCTCTCTCATCAGATTTGATTAGAGAGAGATTCTCTTGGTCGAATCTGCCCATACATCGCTATCGCTAAAATCTACTGTATATGTCATGTATGGGGCAATTTGGGCACTATCTAATATGATTTCATATGTTGGCTCACTAGATTTGTCAACACACTTGAGGCATTACTGTCCCGTGTATGTGGCTATTGTATTGAGACAAAACTGTTCCAGGTATGTGGCAAATGTAGTGAGTCAACATGTGAATCACACCTAATGAAGGGCAGAAAGATCAGCAGGACTGTCGGGCAACTAGCAGTAAATACATATTGCTGCCACCTTATGGATCAGAGTTCAGGTTCTACAAATTTACAAGGAATAGATTACCCTTGCTGCCCTCTCCTCCTCCGTCATATTGACAACAACAGCAGCCATGCCTTTGTTAACCACAGAAGGGTTACTGTGCTGTGGAGAAATAATAGAGTTATATTATGTAAGTTTTCAAATAAAACATTTTCCTATGCAAATTAAAAAAAAAAGTATTACAGAACTCACATTCTCGTCAGAATTGTCCAAAACAAAAAAGTTAGAGTCTGTTTCTGATAATATTATTGACTCCACTGTAGACTCTGAGGTGGTTGTTGAACAAATGGAGGTTCCCCTCTCCACCTACATAGCAAAGTTTACTAGAGCCTCTTCATCATTTGTGTCCATGATAAATACTGAAACATTGGAAGTAAAATAATGTATTGTATAAATAGGCAAACATAGAAACAATATGTAAAAGATATTAAATATTCACTTGCACCACAGAGTAAAAATCTAATTTTGCTGGGTCTGTCCACCTCATGTGACTGTGTCCCCTCCTCCATGTGCCTTTAGCTCTACTCCCCCTCCATGTGCCTTTAGCTCTACTCCATGGGGGTGAGGACACTTTACTCCACCTCCATGTGCTTGCAGCTCTCCTCCCCCTCCATGTGAGTGCGACTTCCTCTCTCCACCTCCATGTGAGTGAGGACACATCACTCCACCTTCTTGTGCCTGCTGCTCTCCTCCCCCTCCATGTGAGTGCGACTTCCTCTTTCCACCTCCATCCAAGTGAGGACACATCACTCCATCTCTATGTGCCAATGGTACTCTATCCTCCAGCCACACTGTTACACAGCTTATATGACTTGTCCTCCTCACGACACACCAAGCGTTCCTGTTATGTGTTCATCCACACACTTTGTTTCTCCAGAAAACATGAACTGTGGGTGAGTTGTGAAAGGTTTGAAAAACATAAGGGGCTAAATCAAACCATGGGGATCCTGGCGGCCGGGAGAGCATGCTGACAGCCGGGGAGAGAGGCTGGAGTCCCACTGCGCAGCACCGATCGCGCGTAGGACTCCAAACAGCAGGAAAAAACAGGTATTTCCCTACCCCGAGCTGAGCTCGAGATTACCGCTCTGGGCTATTTTTTCCTACCCCGAGTTCAGCTCGGGGTTACTGCCAGGGAGGTTATGGAAAAATACACACTATACTACAGTATAATTCCTTCAGATTGGTCCTGCATCTGTTAGGGGGAAAAAAAAACAAAAAACAGCAGGACTGCATATTTGCAACTCAGACAACAATGGCATCCATAGCCTGCAGTCATGGTGACCTAATTTGTTATTTATGCATCAGCTGCCTCTGGCTGCATCTATTCATTATACATGGGGATGAATGAACATTAGTTCCTGGGAGCAACAGCTGCACAAGCAGCCCATCATATAAATTAATTACTAACTGAGTGTGCTGGTGCCCAAGAGGTGCAGGCAGATAGTGTAAGTTTTTAATCACTGCAGCACCTATGAAACAAATCCTGATCGCGACTTTCCTCTCAATAGTTTAAATATTTAATATTAAAATGTTGAGTTTAAAGTTTACAAAATGCCTAGAAATTAAAATAATGTTTGAGCACCCTTTTTATCTTTGTGGATTTTTTTGGTATAAAAACACATCAGGTTTGCTTAAAAGGTAGGCATTTTACAGGTATTACACTCATAGTCAGTTTGGTTGAAAAAAAAAACAACTAAAAAAACCCCACTGTAGCAGTAGCAGTCACTGATTAGCAACTGCCACTATGCCAGCAGCAGTAACAGCCACTGATTAGCAGCTCCACTGTGCCAGTAGCACTATGCCTGCATAATGAAAGAGACATGCTAACTGCATATGGTATATGGGTTATTTCCCGTGGATTTTTTTTTTTGACAAAATGTCACAGCCATAGTGTACCTAACATCAGTCAGCAAAAAATGTATTTCATTTTACTAGTTCAGCTCCCTAGCACTCTCAAGAACGGTGATATTGCCCTTGGCCTAAAAAAGTTTGGGCAACTATGCTTTAAGTAATTGCAATGGCATCCATGTTCAGAAAACCCATACTTGACTGAGGTAGAGAAGAGGTTGTGGTGAGTAACTGTGAATGAAATGAATGTGAGGAGTGCGATACAATTATGTTTGCCTCCTGCCTTAGGCCTGGAACCCACTATAAATCGCTAATCGCAATCGTTGGCGTTTTTAATGAGCAATTATTCAATCGATAAGCGTTTCATTGAGAATTTCCGGGCGGTTTTGTGAGCGTGTAGCAAAAAGTGCATAGCGTTTTGTGAGCGTTGGCGATTAACGTTTTGCGGCTAGCAATTATCAATTTGATTGGTTCATTCAAAAAAAAATGTCCACAAATTTAGCCAAAACATTTCCACAAATTTAGCCAATGTGCAGGGTTTTGAATCTTTGAAAGGGAACTACACACCTGATTCACTGTCAGCATCACATACTTTACCCAATATATTGTATACATAGACATCAATTGTGTGTACTGAATACACACATTAAAGTAATCACACAGAAGCAATAGTTGTAGTTGACTTAACTTTTATTGTCGTGTTTTTTTTATTGCGTGGCACTTTCTTTTTTTATTTATTTCAAAAAACAAGCTCAAATACAAGTTTGTATCATGGGTCCCATGACATTGATGATAATTATTAATGTTACAGTATACTACAGTATAGTAATGCCTATATATTGCTGTACAAAGTGTACATCTTTAATATAACCATTTTTTTCTTTTTTGCTTAATAAGAACTGTAATGGGATCTCATGTTGCGCCAAACAAACCTAATGTTAACTAATGTATTGGTGCCAAAATGTAACTAATAATTAAGCATCATCTCGTCTGAGCAGGTCCACAAATTAACTTTGGCTGGAGCCAGGATTCTCAGTTGCTTGTTGTGGCCTTGTTTGTGTAAGATCAGTGTACATAACTGGCTCTTGATTTTGCATATTAACATTATGAGGAGGTCGGTAAGGGGGTTAATAGCCCATGTGACTTGGAGGCCTATATGGGTAATTTTGGTATGCAGCATCATGTTCACTTGGGTAGAAACCCTGATTGTATTTAAAGTGCCCATAGGGTGGGATATGGTGGAATAGGCACCTGAGGTGATTGTGAAGGTGTGCTTGAAGAAGAGGTGTGCGGTTGGTCCACTGTATTAGACAGCTGGGAGGTCATTTTTATTTTTTTAATGAGGTCGAAGGTCTAAGATTTTATCCTCGGGGACTTTCTTCATATAAGGTACTAGACTGACAGCAAAATTATAATGATCACATCTAGCATGATGTAATGCACCAACTGCTTCTTGCATGGAATTTAGTACACCAGTCTCAAAATTGCTTTCTGTTCTAGTAAGTCCACCTCTGCGTCTTCCTCTTCCTGTTTGTAACGATCGGTGTCAGCACACAGAGAGAATCTGATTATTGGTGATCTGCAGTATCACCAAGAATACAGATTTATACCTGATTATTGATGATCTGCAGAATCACCAATAATACAAGTATAACTAACCTCTGGACACCTGATAAGTGTAAGTGTTTGGTGCAACAGTATGAGACTGGACCACCTGAGGAGCAGGGGACCCTAGACCGTAATAATGAGTATCTCCTGGTAGAGTTGGAGATACACAGAGAGTCAGTGATTCACTGAACAGCTGTGAATCAGACTCTACTGCAGTCAAAGGACTCCTATGAGATTGAGTCCCTGACTGGATTGCAGAGAGGTCCCTCTGAGAGACAGGGAGTCCCTGCAGCTACTGGACACCCCACCGGGGGGGGGGGAGGTGTCACAGGTAGAAGGGTCAGTCAGGCCGGGTCGGCAACACACAAGCAGATAAAGTACAGAGACAGAAGGCTGATTCGGTAACCAGGGACAGGCAGGGTTGGCAACAGGTAATCAGATGTGCAAAGGTACCGAATCAGAGAGCAGGAGCAGAGTCAAGAGAGCAATAGGTCATAACAGATATCAAGCAGAGGCCTAGTCTAGAGTGTGAGGTCCGTGGTCTCAACACTCAGGGACTGATCTAAAGCATAACACAGCAATGACACAGTATCCCTAGTCTTGGGTGTGAGGTCCGTGGTCTCTACACCCTGGAACTGGTCTAAAGTATAACACAGTAATAACACAGTATCCCTAGTCTTGGGTGTGAGGTCCGTGGTCTCGACACCCTGGAACTGGTCTAAAGTATAACACAGTAATAACACAGTATCCCTAGTCTTTGGTGTGAGGTCCGTGGTCTCTACACCCTGTAACTGGTCTAAAGTATAACACAGTAATAACACAGTATCCCTAGTCTTGGGTGTGAGGTCCATGGTCTCTACACCCTGGAACTGGTCTAAAGTATAACACAGAAATAACACAGTAATCTGGCTAAGTGTGAATTCCCAGGTCCACCTGGTTCTAACACACTGAAGGATCTGACTATGGTCTGAGTGCTAACACATAAGCATTCGCAACGGCAGACAACCAGCCACTGACAGACGAGAAGTATATATAGCAAAGCGCTCCTCAGCGCCACCAAGTCCCATTCAACCAATCACCTGCTGCGCTGGGATCAGCTGATCGTCCTGATCAGCTGATCCCTCTCCTACTGGTATAAAGGGCCTGCCTGTTAGCGCGCGCACGCGCGTAGCTCTCCATCTGTGTGCACTACTAGGCTCAGACAAACCAGACGCATGCCGCTGCGCAGAAACCGCCGGTCTGAACGCGGATTCAGCCGCCCAGCTGTCAGTCCGCGCGGCGGTGTCTCCGCAATCCATTACACTGTTACTTTTGTAGGTTTTTTGGCAGATGTAGTTGCCTGTGAAGGAGACACTAATGTGACACTACTACTTGACTGTGCAGGAGACAGTACTGTGACACTACTAGTGTTTGAGGTCTCATCACTTTGTGTGCCTGATACTGATAGCAAAGGTACAGAAGTATTGTCCATGGCATCTTCATCATCAGCTTCGTCATCTATGACAGGCACATCAGCAGGAAAATTATCTTGTGTCCTTTGGAAGGACAAAGCTTGGTCAGTATTTCAAGTGTAAACATTACATATGTGTACATATATGCATGTGTTATGGCCGAGAACAAAAATCTTGTATGTTACAAATCCACAATAAAAGGATACTAACTCCGCCGGCTCCATACTCCGTCTGAGGAAAGCAAGTTGTGCAGTGTAAACATATTTGGTCCTGGTAGGTGCCCCAGACCCACTTTTGCTATCCTTTACTTCTTCCATGAGCTCCTTTCGAAAGTTGTCCTTAATATTCTTCCATCGTTTTTTTTACTTCTTTCACTGTAAAAGATAAATAGTACACATTTGTAACAGATTGGATTATAGTGCAAGTTAGTACCTAATGTACATACTTATGTGTCATTCCACTACCAGTGTCGACTGGGAAAGACAACCATTTGCACATTTTATTTTGACAGCTGCACCTTCAATTAGCACATTTAGAAAGCACTATTCCTGACGTTCACTGATACTGAATATTGGTGTAATATTTTATTTTAAAAACACCTTTAGCGAAGTGTGTGGGTGCTGTACAAGTATTATGATGGACACTGCAAATACTGTGACCATTGTGAAGGCCGCATGCGTCATATATAATTTTTTCAGGGAGAGGGAGGGCATCATTGTACATGAAGACATTACACCTGTTCCACTTCAATGTAGAAAAACATCCACAAGAACAGGACCAATGTCTGCTAACACTGTTCCTGAATAATTAAGTGCGTATTTAAATTCTGCTGAAGCTGCTAACATATCCAACATTTTGTTTTGGGCACTCAATATTAGGACATAGCAGTTTGCTTGTACTTAATTTACAACTGAGATCATAATACAAACCTTCTCAACACATATCTTGACGATTAATATGATTTATATTCATATTATGTGCAGCCAGGCTTCATTATATGTCACATAAGCAATCGATTGATGAAGTTCCCAACACTCAACCGAAGGATTTAAGATAAATGCATATAGCAAAACACTTGAAATATGTTGAAATAAGAAACAAACTCACTTTTACTCTCCTGCAGCTTTGGTAACAACAGACTCTATGACAAGCCAGTCTCTTCATACAGCTCTTTGGCAATTTCAGTCCATAGTCTGTGGGCTTGCTGGACATTTTTGTAGTCATCACAGCTTTTGTTATACAGCAGTTCATGTAGGTGAACTTTAACTATCACATCCTCTGAGGTAAACCATGTTTTGAGTGAAATTTCTCACAAAAACTCCTTCTGCACGCAGCCTGCAGCTCTGTAGCACTTCCGAGCATTCAGCAGAAGTCTCCAGGAACTAGGAGGCTCTTTTTAAGGGCTGCTGGGAAGCACAAGGCCTTCTGGGTAGTGTTTTCAAATAGCAAAACGCTAGCAAATCACTCTGGGTCGGTTTTGACGAGCGATTACACCAGCGTTTATATACTTTACTTTGCTGAAACGCTAATGCTAAACGCAAAGAATGCTGCATGTCCTGCGTTTTGTGATTTGGTAATTGCAGTCGCTCCAGTGGAATTTGGCCCATCCATTAACATTAGCTGAGTGTTTAGGGAAATCGCTAGCGGTTTGAATCGCTCTCTAAACGGTCAGAAAATCGCTCTAGTGGGCTTGAGCCCCTACTCTTACAAGGTACATATGTTTAAACAAGACGTATGCATAAACAAGGAATTGATTGTTTCCTTTTTCTATTTTTCCACTGTGTCCCTTGGGTAGGAAATAAACAGATCACATGCAGAGTGCTTACAATTTAGCAACAGAGTGCTGCAAGAAAGAAAAATGAATATTTGTGATGTACATTGTAGAGTCTCAGCCGTAGTAAATAAAAAATATTTTTGGCAAGAGCTTTCAAGAACTGCAAACAAACAAATTACATTTACTGGATTAAAACAATGAATTACCCATTAGCTCATCAGTCATCCAAAACTAGAATATTTAGGAGTGACAAGGGTCTGTGGCCAAAAGGAAATCCAAGAACTTTTGTAAACAGTTTAACTACCCTCACTTTCTATTAAAGCGGTATCGTCACCATAAAAAGCTAATTTCAACAGCAACTGGTCTGAGTGTATTAGGTGATAAAGATGCTAATCCTGCATTCAAAACTTTCAAAACTTTTTCTGCTGTTATGATTTGGAGTTATCACATACTTAAGGAGCACTGGCCCTTTAGTAGTCGTGCCAAAGAATTGCATGCTGGGGGCTCTTTTTATCTATAATCTATTCCTCCTCTTCCCTTTATTTCCCTGCCAGCTGCTTATCTGAAACCTAATCCCCTACTCACTTGTGTTTACAAGCAAGGCTGAGGCGACTCAGCGATTGGAGGAGACAAGAAAAAAAGTAAAGGGCAGAAATGACACCACGAGTTAGCCTCAACTGTGGGCAAAAGACATGACCCCCACCAGGAACAGAATTCTCGTCATTTACTATATAACATTCACTGAAATCAAAACGTGGACAGTACAATACATGCGTTATGTAAGAAGATCAAGTATTTATCTACTTATATACGGTATGTGTTTTTTTTCGCTGGCATAGTATGGCTGATCCTACTGCTTTAAGGAGGGTAAATCATTAGAAATAGCTAACTCCTCAGAGGAACTTGCCAAATCAATAAAAAAAAATATATCAATATGAAAACGTCAGTGCATGATACATTTCTCCTGATAAATACTATATGACCTTCCCAAATATATTTTCTCTGCAATCTAATTCCAGAGAACTTTCCAAATCTTAAAGACATTGACAACAGACATCTGTACGCTATCATCCCCTAAGATATGTATGTATACTTTGTAGAATATGCTATTACATTGTACACTAAAGGCCCATACACATGTCGGATTTTTGCGAACGACCCGTCGTTTGAACGTTCCGTCGTTCCGTCGTTCGCACTTCAAATCCGGCGTGTGTACAGACTGTCGTTCAGGTGATAAGACTGGTTTTCAGCGATCCGCCGGGCGGTCTATTGGTGTGGGTGGGTGATCAGATTGCCCGCAAGGGGCAAGTTAGGGGCTGATTGATGGGTGGCAGTGACAGGGGGTGATTGATGGGTGGCAGTGACAGGGGGTGATTGATGGGTGATTGACAGGTGATCAGTGGGTTATTACAGGGAAGAACAGATGTAAATTTTCCACTGGCGAATTGATAAGGGGGGGTCTGAGGGCAATCGGAGCGTGTGGGCGGGTGATTGGGTGCCCGCAAGGGGCAGATTAGGGTCTAATCTGATGGGTAACAGTGACAGGTGGTGATAGGGGGTGATTGATGGGTAATTAGTGGGTGTTTAGAGGAGAGAACAGATGTAAACACTGCACTTGGGAGGTGATCTGATGTCGGATCTGCGGGCGATCTATTGGTGTGGGTGGGTGATCAGATTGCCCGCAAGGGGCAGGTTAGGGGCTGATTGATGGGTGGCAGTGACAGGGGGTGATTGATGGGTTATTGACAGGTGATCAGTGGGTTATTACAGGGGGGATAGAGGCATACAGTACACAGGAGGGGGGGTCTGGGGGGGTTCTGGGGAGAATCTGAGGGGTGGGGGGGGTGATCAGGAGGGAGCAGGGGGCAGTTTAGGGTTAAAAAAAAATCACCAGGGCAGGAGGCAGCCTGTATAATAGGCTTTGTATACATTACAAAGCCTATTATACGTGTAGTTACTGGCGATCCGGGTGCTAGTAACCCGCCGGCGCTTCCGAACGGCCGGCGGGTTACCGCGCGAGGGGGGCAGAGCCAGTCGCCAACGGCTTATCGCGTCACGAATGACGCGATCGCCGCATAACTACGCCCGCCGCCGCCACCACCGCCGATGGGCGTATTGCGGTCGTTTGGGCCCAGCCCTTGCTGCCGCCCATCGGCTTAAAGGGACACTTAAGCCCCCCCAAAAAAAGAGTTTTACTCACCTGGGGCTTCTGCCAGCCAACTGCAGCAGTCCTGTGCCCTCGCAGCCACTCACTAATCCTCTGGTCCCCTGCTGCCATCTAGTTTCGTTTTTGCCGACAGGGCCATCAGGACTGGCCACGCGTAGCTTTTTCCGCATTCCCAACTGCAATTAGAGCTATTGCGGGCCGCATCGCGTACAAAACATACAAAATACGCGTTGCCGCATTACGAACGCATAGATATGCGGCAACGCATATTTTTGTATGTGTTGCGGCCCACAATAGCGCTAATTGCAGTTGGGAATGCGGAAAAAGCTACGCGTGGCCAGTCCTGACGGGCCTATCGGCAAAAACGAAGCTAGCTGGCAGCGGGGGACCAGAGGATTAGTGAGTGGCTGCGAGGGCACAGGACTGCTGCAGGAGGCTGGTAGAAGCCCCAGGTGAGTAAAACTCATTTTTTTTTTCTGACTTAAGGTTCACTTTAATAGCATAATCGTCTAGATTTGTGGAAACATTAACAGTTTGCAGACGTCTTCTCACCGTCTTTTCTAAAATCAATCCGACAGCCGAAACGATTCAACCTCTTCTTATCTGTCATTTGCAGTTTCTTATCTGTCGTTCTCGCTCAGTCGTCCGCACGTCTACACGTGAAGACTGTCGTTCAATTTTCCGAAAACGTTTGATTTTCGCTCACTGTAAAAGACGGCGGTTGAGCGTGTGTATGGGGCTTCAGACTACAGTGTGACCCTCACTGATAAGAAATTACAACTATAAAACACTTTAGTAGCAGAAAATGGCTTCTAAAAGCAGGAAAGAGATAAAATGGGACAAGTTCATAGATTGTAGCTCTGGCATACTTCAATAAATGTGTCATTTTGCAAAAACAATAAAACAGTAAAAACTTGAAAAGTAGATTTAAATATAAAATAAAACAGTGGAATATATTTAAAAGTCATTTTTGGAGAAGGAAGATAGATAGAATCGTTTATTTCATTAATTTATTTTCACCTCAGGTGTCCTTTAAGGCGGTCGGCAAGTGGTTAAACAATGCATCTTGCCTGGTTACCCTGATGGTCCTTTGCTTCTAATACTTTTAGCCATAGATCCTGAACCAAGCATGCAGATCAGATGTTTGACAAAAAATATGACAAGAATAGCTCATGCTTGTTTCAGGTGTGTGATTCAGACACTACTGCAGGCAAAGAAATCAGCAGGACTTCCAGGCAACTGGTATTGTTTAAAAGGAAATAAATATGGCAGCCTCCATATGCATCTCACTCCTGTTGTCCTTTAACTTGATGGACACGTGTCTGTTTTCAACCAAACTGACTATGTAATGATATACAAAACACATTACTGAAATAAAGTGTGGTCACTGCATTTTACCCATTTTTTAGGCCAAAAGTGGCGGGGTGAGCTTATCTGTGAGTATATATGGCAAATAGATAAAACAAAAACAGTCAAAGTTTATTTTTTTTTAATTTAAAATAAGTATTGATGTTTATAAGATGCCAGCAGGTTTCATAATTTTTATGAGTGTCAGTTTCTGAGAATCAGATCGACGCAGCAGTGAATTTGGGGATCATTTACACGTGACCCATCAGGTAAGCAATATACAAAACAATATAGCCATATAAAACAATCCATGGTCATGGAGATGCACTAATCCCAACAATAACAAAAGACTTCCATGACTGAGAAATTGCACAAACACATACTGCTAGAGACTGTCACCAATAAGGCCACATCTGGAATATGGAATTCAGTTCTGGGCACCACATTACAAAAAAGATATTGCAGTCTTAGAGCAGGTGCAGAGACTAGCTACAAAATTGATACGTGGGATGGAAGGTCTCACTTACCAAGAAAGGTTAGATAAACTGGGTTTATTTAGTCTAGAGAAAAAACGCCTTAGAGGGGATCTAATTAACATGTATAAATACATCAGAGGGCAATATAATAGCTTGGCGGATGAGCTTTTTGTCCCTAGGCCTTCTCAAAGGACTAGAGGACATGATCTGCGCATGGAGGAAAAACGTTTTAGCCATTTATTTAGGAAAGGGTTCTTTACAGTAAGAGTGATTAAGATGTGGAATGCATTGCCACAGGAAGTCGTTATGGCAAACTCTATACCTGCATTTAAAGGGGGCTTAGATGCTTTCCTTGCGTTGAAAGACATCCATGGCTACAATTACTAGGTAATGCCTAATGATGTTGATCCAGGGATTTTATCTGATTGCCATCTGGAGTCGGGAAGGAATTTTTTCCTTTTGGGGCTAATTGGACCCATGCCTTGTAGGGGTTTTTTCGCCTTCCTCTGGATCAACAGGGATATGTGAGGGAGCAGGCTGGTGTTGTACTTTATACTGGTTGAACTCGATGGACGTATGTCTTTTTTCAACCAAAATAACTATGTAACTATGTAATAGCAAACAGAGGTATGTATCATGTATAAGAGAATAAATAACAAGGAATACGGTGTCTGCAATATCCTGTCCTAAAGTAAGCTGCAAAGCCAGTATATGTCTCTCCTTAGTACAATCTATAATGTAAATCTCCAATATATCACAGTAATCTGTGGGAGCGACAAATAAGAAGGAACGTCAAAGAACCCCGTGCTATGGTGCCAGGCCCGACCTCACATGTATCACACCTCTCGGGTGCTTCCTCAGGAATGGTAAGCAGGCACTTCTGTTTTTTTCATGAATTTATTTTTCTTACAGGTTTTTGCCTTTTTTGGCTTATCATGTGATTCCTAGCTATTCTATGTAACCAGTGAGCACCTTCACTAGATTGGAAGGTTACATTTGTTTATGCTTTTTTTCTCAGCCTGCTATATCATTTATGATTTGTGATTCGCAATGGTCTTGGTCAGCTCATCAGCTCCTTTGGTTTCCAATATCACCTATATGCTGACAATACCCAGATCTACATTTCAGCACCTGACTTGGTACACCTTAACAGCTCGTGTCCCGGACTGTCTCAATGCAACCGGCTCCTTCATGTCCTCCCAATTTTTAAAACTCAATATGGACAAGACTGAAAGAGTAGTCTTCCCACCTTACAACTCAATGCCCCTGCCAGACATCACTATTTCTGTTGATGGCACTTCCATAACACCTGTCCCCCAAGCTCGCTATCTAGGTGTAATTTTGGACTCAAGTTTCCCATTCAAACCACACAAACTATCTTCCTCTTGTTGCCTCCACCTAAAAAACATCTCCCGCATTCGCCCTTTTCTAACACAGGACACTACTAAACTTCTGGTGCATGCCCTGAATATTTCCTGACTAGACTACTGCAACTCTCTGCTCTGCTGCCTCCATTGCCAACCGTTTAGCCCCACTACAGTCTATCATGAACTCTGCTGCACTACTCATCCACCTCTCCTCCACTTCTCCAGCCCAATCCCCCTCTGTCAGTCCCTTCAATGGCTGCCAGTTACACAAAGGATACCATTTAAAATCCTTACTCTTGCCTACAAAGCTTTCCACAACATGGCTCCTTCCTACAGTATCCTAATCAACATATTTCCAGATACCACCCTACAAACAATCTCCGCTTTGCTAACAATATCCTTCTGTCTTCTTCCCTGATCACCTCTTCCCAATCCCGCTTACAAGACTTCTCTCGATCTTCTCCTCTCCTCTGGAACACTCTCCCTCAAAACTTCTGCCACTTATCCACACTTACTATTTTTAGTCGCAATATGAAAACTCACCTCTTTAGGCAAGCATACTCTCCTTCCTAGGACACTGCCCACTAACCACCGTTTCTACCAAACACAGCTTCTCTTTACCTATTGTCCTATATTTTAAACGTTTAGACTGTAAGGCCTTTTGGCCAGGGCTCTTTTCCCCCTTTTGTCTCACAATGCTGTGTAATGGGTGTACATACCTCCCACACCTGTGTAAAATATGGGTGTACATACCTCCCACACCTGTGTAAAATATGGGTGTACATACCTCCCACACCTGTGTAAAATATGGGTGTACATACCGTACCTCCCACACCGGTGTAAAATATGGGTGTACATACCTCCCACACCGGTGTAAAATATGGGTGTACATACCTCCCACACCTGTGTAAAATATGGGTATACATACCTCCCACACCTGTGTAAAATATGGGTGTACATACCTCCCACACCTGTGTAAAATATGGGTGTACATACCTCCCACACCGGTGTAAAATATGGGTGTACATACCTCCCACACCGGTGTAAAATATGGGTGTACATACCTCCCACACCTGTGTAAAATATGGGTGTACATACCTCCCACACCTGTGTAAAATATGGGTGTACATACCTCCCACACCGGTGTAAAATATGGGTGTACATACCTCCCACACCTGTGTAAAATATGGGTGTACATACCTCCCACACCTGTGTAAATTATGAGTGTACATACCTCCCACACCTGTGTAAAATATGGGTGTACATACCTCCCACACCTGTGTAAAATATGGGTGTACATACCTTCCACACCTGTGTAAAATATGGGTGTACATTCCTCCCACACCTGTGTAAAATATGGGTGTACATACCTCCCACACCGGTGTAAAATATGGGTGTACATACCTCCACACCGGTGTAAAATATGGGTGTACATACCTCCCACACCTGTGTAAAATATGGGTGTACATACCTCCCACACCGGTGTAAAATATGGGTGTACATACCTCCCACACCTGTGTAAAATATGGGTATACATACCTCCCACACCTGTGTAAAATATGGGTGTACATACCTCCCACACCTGTGTAAAATATGGGTGTACATACCTCCCACACCGGTGTAAAATATGGGTGTACATACCTCCCACACCGGTGTAAAATATGGGTGTACATACCTCCCACACCTGTGTAAAATATGGGTGTACATACCTCCCACACCTGTGTAAAATATGGGTGTACATACCTCCCACACCTGTGTAAAATATGGGTGTACATACCTCCCACACCGCTGTAAAATATGGGTGTACATACCTCCCACACCTGTGTAAAATATGGGTGTACCTACCTCCCACACCTGTGTAAAATATGAGTGTACATACCTCCCACACCTGTGTAAAATATGGGTGTACATACCTCCCACACCTGTGTAAAATATGGGTGTACATACCTTCCACACCTGTGTAAAATATGGGTGTACATTCCTCCCACACCTGTGTAAAATATGGGTGTACATACCTCCCACACCGGTGTAAAATATGGGTGTACATACCTCCACACCGGTGTAAAATATGGGTGTACATACCTCCCACACCTGTGTAAAATATGGGTGTACATACCTCCCACACCTGTGTAAAATATGGGTGTACATACCTCCCACACCTGTGTAAAATATGGGTGTACATACCTCCCACACCGGTGTAAAATATGTAGTTAATTTGTTGCTGCTTTAGCTGTTACACCCTTTTGTCTTATATCAACTGTTGTACTGTATGCTTTGTATTGTTATACTCTGTATGCTATTGTACAGTGCCACGGAAGATGCTGGCGCTATATAAATCAATAATAATAATAATAAATCACGATTGCTTTGTATATTATGGCACTTTGTTTCTATGTCCATTATCATGTGGATATGTGAGACATTACATTATGGATACCCCTACCCACTCTGTTGTGTTCTTTTAATTGTTTTTATAGTTTTTGGGACACGTCCCTAATAAATTATATTTTATAGTACTTGTACCATACTCATTGACCTGTTGGCATTCTTTGGCTAGATGAATTACTTTTTCTAATATAATAGTTTCAGAGAATTATTCTCGAGTAACAAGATATCCCTCTTTTCTCAGTATTGTGGAACTAAAATTTTAGAAGTACGGTAAGTAAAGTAAAGAAATTAAACAAAATTGTAAGGCCCCTCTTACAATTGCATTGGAAACCTGCTGTAATGTTTGCATAGGAGTCATGCATTGCATATGGAACATAAAATGAGCAATGCATAAGACCTGCAACCGAGTGGAAATATCACTGTTCAGGAAATAACCATGAACTGAATAACCAAGGCCAGGAATAAATGAATAATGGGACTTTATTAATCACATGTAGTAATATAATTAAGGAATGTAACCAGCAATGCACATTAACCTCATGCACAGCAGTATGAACAAATGCAACAATGATCAGGCATAAACATAAGGCAATATTCCTGCAGGCAAGTGTATTCAGAAGACATACACTTGCAACTCAGGATATATACAAGGACCTCTCTGCACAGAGTGGTTTATGCAGAGCAAACCCAGTGTATATACTGTATTTTCTGATATATACGGTGCACTTATTCTCCCCATATAATGAGGAGAAAAAGTCCCTGCATCTTATATGGCAAAGGCAGGGAATCCCTGACGTTCTTGCCTGCTCCACCGTGTGTTTCTGTTCACCCCTGTGTTCCAGGTCCCCTCCCCCCCGGGTGTTGCAGTGTGTAGTGGGAGCTTACCTTCGCCTTGCGCCCATGATGAATGCAGACATCCTTCTCCCCTGCATTAGCCACTGGAGCGAGAAGTGCAGGGGAGACAGATGTCTGCATTCATTGCCGGCGCAAGGCGAAGATAAGCTCCTGCTACACACTGCAACACCCGGGGGGGGGGGGGGAGGGTTCCAGGAGACATAGGGGGTAAGCGGAGGCACAAGGTAGAGAGGTCGGGGACACAGGAGGACCCATGAGGGGAACAGGAGGCACCCATGAGGGGGACAGGAGGCACCCATGAGGGGGGGGGGGAGGGTTCCAGGAGACATAGGGGGTAAGCGGAGGCACAAGGTAGAGAGGTCGGGGACACAGGAGGACCCATGAGGGGAACAGGAGGCACCCATGAGGGGGACAGGAGGCACCCATGAGGGGGACAGGAGGCAACCATGAGGGGGACAGGAGGACTCATGAGGGTGACAAGAGGACCTACGAGGGTGACGGGAGGACACATATGGGAATACAGGAGGACACTTGGGGAGACATGAGGGACGCAGGGGGATACAGGAGAACACATGGGAGGACACAGAGGACACATGGGGATACAGGTGTACACATGGGGACACAGGAGGACACCATCTGGGGAGAACATGTACAAGATGCTTCTGGAACATGGACGCTCCAGGTTTAGTATATATATTTTTCAAAAATAGAGCACACATTGTGTGCATAGCACACTAATAAACAAATGTAAAGGAATAGAAAAACCCATCTTTGCAAAAAATATAAACCAATTTATTAATAATCTTAAAAAAGACACGCAGTGTTTGTCCATAAAGTGCAAATCCCCATAAGTTAAAAAGACCCAGGAAACATGTCCTAATCACCAACTGCATATAATAACCCTGGCAGAGGAGAGAGACCACTCCAGGTAACGCTTCCTGCCTTAACCCTAAGGCAGCCATAGTGGGTTAGAGCGCAGCGTGCGATGACTTAACCACCTGGCCCGGAACCTGTGTCGTGTCACTACTGCAGGCATCCAGGAGGGTGCTGGTAAGCTAAATCACAACTCTGTTGACTGATTATCATAACCCTGAAGCACATACTTGTTCTGTAAACTGCTACCTGCCGCATATGCTTTGCATCCCTGTTTGTGCTGCATAATATTATACACAAGCCTGCTGCTGGAGCCGCTTGGACTTGCATATTAGGTTGGATGCATTCATCATCCTGAAGCATTTATTTGTACTGTGAACTGCTACTTGCCGCTTATGCTTTGCAGCTTTGCTTGTGCTGTATATACAAGATTCCTGCTGGAGTAGCTTGGATATGCATATTAGACTGGATGCACTTTGTGCTTGCTATTCATAGTGTGAACGCAGTAGATTTGCTGCATGTTGAACTTATCCTGCTTATTGTTAACAGCACCAGCGTTATTTACAGCAACAGGAACTTTATTTGCAGGCCTGCTTTACAAAGTGCACTTGGGGTTAAGGCAGGGAGCGTTACCTGGAGTGGTCTCTCTCCTCTGCCAGGGTTATTATATGCGGTTGGTGATTAGGACATGTTTCCTGGGTCTTTTTAACTTATATATATATTTTTCCCTGGTTTTTGCCCTCTAAACCTGGGTGCATCTTATATTCCGGAGCATCTTATATGGTGGAAAATACGGTATATATATATATATATATATATATATATATATATATATATATATATATATATATATACCGTATTTTCCACCATATATATATATTGTGTGCACACAAACCCCAAAACCTGATTATATAAACAAAGATGTATGCAAGATATTTACAATGCAATTTGCAGGACACAAGGAGCAGGCAAAACGAATAGTCAAATAGGCAGAATTCAATAACCAGGAGATCATGTAGTCGCCTAGGCAAAGAATTATCTAGAGATAAGCAATAGGTCATACACAGGAGGGCAACAAGAACAGGAATACAGGGTAATCAGGGTAATCAGGAAACAGGTAGCAAGGGCCAATAACTCGGGCTAGGAGGGCCAGAACACAGGAACGATGAACTAGCACTGCATTAGTGTTCTGGATTGGTTTAAATCCTTGTGCTGGTAGATCAGGTGACAATTCAGATCTCCTCCCAACAGTCTGTAAAGGAATACAAGTCCTTAAGGAGTGAGCCCTTTGCTGGCAGGCAGAAAAACAGACTGATGCAGGGCAAAGTTCATGAGGACATCTGCTGGTGAAGAGAGGAAGTCCATGCAACACATTCATAGGTATGTCACCAACAGAAGCAGAGCATGACACCGGCATTGTATTACCCTGTTTTACCGCAGGGTAACGCAATGGCAATGCAAGGCAAAGGGGCCTAGCACACTTACAGTGTCGCGTTGCACCGGAAATGCCTGATCTGCTGCCAAGCCGACACAAAGTCAACACTATGTTACCATCTGACTTTTGCGGCAACACAGCAGCAGGAGAAATAAAGTCAATGGGCGACCCAAGACTTTGTTTGTTGGTGGAGGTGCATGTGCGCAAATGACTGAAATATGTCGTGGAAACCCGGGATTCCCAGTGACATTGTGAGGATCCGCTCGGCTGCCTGCGCAGGCAGGCAGCCTTTTGACCACTGTTCAGGTCTGCATTCTGCAGGTCTCTGGAAGAGAGACCTTTTGTCAGTTTGGCAGCTTGCTGCTGAGGAATTTGCATACACTCCTTATGCAAATCCTCTACCTGCTTCCTTTGATGACTGGCAATATAAAGAGCTATGTTTCCCAGAGTCCTTTGCTGGTCATAAGGGTTAGTCCTGTGGAACACTCCTGACTGTCAGCCTTGCTCATTGTTTGAAGATTAGTCTAGAGTAATTCCTGGGACTGCACTAGGCAGGTTCCCTAGTGCAGTTAGGATTGCATATCTGTTTTGTTTGTCTGTTGCGATTGTCCTGTCCCAGCGGTGGTCGACAGGAAGTCGTTCTGATCTTTGTTCTTGGAGTATAGCTGGAGCAGCGGTTGCTACCAGCTATCTCATCTGATCTGTCTTGCCAGGATCGCACTCGCCTTGCGCTAGTGCTGTGGATCCTTCTGGTCTTCTACTCTCTTGCTGTACTTGGATCGCACTTGCCTTGCGCTAGTGCTGTGGATCCTTCTGTTCTGTCTTCCTGGATCGCACTAGCCTCTTGCGCTAGTGCTGTGGATCCTATCTCTCGCTTATTCCTGTTTTCGTGTATCTGTCTTGTCTGCTACGAACGCTTGCTGGAGGCTCGGTGAGGTAACCGTTAAGCAAGCGCTCGCGTCCTCTGTTTCATGTTTGTCTGTCAGTGGTTAGTTAGGCGTGCTTGTCTCTGTTGTGCTTAACACGCGGAGACTGCGCATAAACGCGTGCACTGTTGCGAATGAGTGTGGTGTTCGCGTTTAGTTAGCGTTTGTTATTTTCCTTATCTCCTTATTGTATTATTTGCTGTGCCTTTGCTACTCTCGTGCTCTGCCTTGCTGTAGCCTTGTGTCACCTCTGGCAATCGCCTCTCTCGCGATTGCGTTCCTACTTCATATCTGCTGTTGTGTATGCACCGTCGCGGGTTGGCGACTAGTTTGGTGCACACAGATACATGTGATACATAGATCTGTCCCTGTGCTCATTCTCTTCCGCAATCACTTCTCTTGTGATTGCGTTCTCACTTGGTTTCTTCTGTTGTGTGTCCACCGTCGCAGGTTGGCGGCTAGATTGGTGGACATACATACATTCCTCATCTGTGCTTATTCGGTCTTGTGTCGCTGTTAGCAATCGCCATCTCTGGTGATTGCCTTCTCACTTTGTCTTCATGGTTGTGAGTTCATCGTCGCAGGGTGGCGACTAGTTTGGTGGACACACATACCCTCTGTCGCTTTGATCTCTCTCTTTCAGGGCTATCTTGCCCTGCGTTTCTTCCCTTCGTGCAATTCCTGTCTGGCGTGTGTGGCAAGGCAGAGGAGCTGTTCCTCTGCACTCCACAGCTCCATCTGTCGACAGGAATTTCCCTCTACAGGTGCATTGCACCTTTTGCTGGGTTCCCGTAAATTACACGCTTGTGGAGGATTTCCGCAGTGTCAGCGCACGTCTTGTGCGCTGATCACGGAGAGAATTCCACAATCGTTACAGACGTACTTCCTGTCCAACAGGAAGTATGTCACTGGGCAAGGGGCGTGTGAGGGGGAGGCACTATGCATATGAGCCTGTCGACACACTCTGAAAAAGGGTCATATGATTGACATTTTGTTTGTTGCGATGCGATCCAATGAGGGCGGGGCAACGCGTGGCAAATACACAGGCCAGGTGTAAAACCGGCCTAAAGCATTTCTAATTTGTAAGAACTCTTGTTGCACGTGAACAATACTTTCCATTGGAATTTCCCAGTTAATGTAAGATAGGTTTGTGAAAATGATACAGTGTTTAAAATATGTTATGAAAAGAATGTTTCACAGTCACCAAGGATTAGCTGGTATTGTTCTCTCACAGTTCATATCATGCTTTATGGTATTGATATTCATTTATAGCATGTGTTAGTTTTGAAATAGTAAGTGCAAAACTTGTACTTGTACAGTTAAAAGGAACCTTAACTGAACGGGGGGTAAAGAGTTTCACTTACCTGGGGCTATTACCAGCCCCCTGCAGCAGTCCTGTGCCCTCGGAGCCGCTCTGGAATCGCAACGCGTACAAAAATACACGTTGCCGCATATCTACGCGTGCGGAATGCAGCACGCAGAATTGCAGTAGGGAATGCTTCCAATAATACGCATGACGGCCGGCCAACTGGTGAGTCGTCAAAAACGAAAGTAAGTGACAGCGGGGGACCGGAGGATTCCAGAGCGGCTCCGAGGGCACAGGACTGCTGCAATATTTTAAAGGGAACTGTAACTGTAAAAAAAAAACATGAGTTTTACTTACCTGGGGCATCTACCAGCCCCCTGCAGCCATCCTGTGCTCTCGCAGTCACTCATTGCTCCTCTGGTCCCCCTCTGCCAGCTAGTTTCGTTTTTGCCGACTGGGAGTCGGCTGGCCGCCATGCGTACGTTTTTATGCATTCCTGCTGGTTGAGGTTCCCTTTAAGATATTCTCTTTTTTATATTTTCATTGTATGTGATTGGCTCAGATATATGTTTCAGGGGGCTTAATCTTTCTCTGGAGCTGAACAGATCAGTTCAAACCATGAATTGAACAGGCATCAGTTATTTGTATATTATTAATCAGTGCTGTGTTCAGAGTGTTAGATTATATTTTATGAATTGAAGAAATATATCACTAGGCTAAAGATTCATGGCTTGGAAGCTTGGTGAACATTATTGTAAATTACCTTTTTTTAACCAGCTGAGCGGTCTGGACGAGCTCAGCTCGTCCAACACCGCCAGCGGCTGCCGCTCAGGCCCTGCTGGGCCGATTTTAACGAAATAAAAAGCAGCACACGCAGCCGGCACTTTGCCAGCCGCGTGTGCTGCCTGATCGCCGCCGCTCTGCGGCGATTCGCCGCGAGCAGCGGCGAAAGAGGGCCCCCCTAGCCGCCTGAGCCCAGCGTAGCCGGAACAAAAAGTTCCGGCCAGCGCTAAGGGCTGGATCGGAGGCGGCTGACGTCAGGACGTCGGCTGACGTCGATGACGTCACTCCGCTCGTCGCTATGGCGACGATATAAGCAAAACAAGGAAGGCCGCTCATTGCGGCCTTCCTTGTTTATTCTGGGCGCCGGAGGCGATCGGAAGATCGCCTCCGGAGCGCCCTCTAGTGGGCTTTCATGCAGCCAACTTTCAGTTGGCTGCATGAAATAGTTTTTTTTTTATTTAAAAAAAACCCTCCCGCAGCCACCCTGGCGATTTAATCAGAACGCCAGGGTGGTTAAATCACTGTTAAATCATTGATTTCAAATGTTAAAGGTACTATTGATTGATTTTTCAAATCTAATAGATGTATGAAGAAGGTTTTTATAATGTTATTCTTGCATGGAGGTTGATTTTAAAATTGCTTTCAATTGTTTATGGTATGCTAAAGGTTCTTTGAATTAATACTAACTCTACTAGACCTTGACCAACTGTTAGTTGTATATTCATAGGTACTTAATTCTCATGTGTTCCATAATGTTCTTTTAATGTACAAGTATATGATGTGAATATTCTTTCATTACCTTAAGAAATGTCATTATCCAAGTTAGAGTATAATGTATTTTTTAAATACTGCATTTACATTTGCTGAATAGGCATACCGTACATTCTTTATGTGAGTTGATTATATTGTAGCAACACGTTAGATGGGTGATCACATTTGATTCAAGAATGAAAGAGTGATGGCTTATAATTTATTGTTTTATTGCAAATAGGGATTCCTTATTTGCTAAACTGCTTTGTTTAAAGGGAAGGTTCAGGCACAACCTAAAAAAAATAAAAAATACAAATTCTTCTTCTGCGCTCCAAAATGCGCCTCACGGGGGCGCGCTGACGTCATCGGACGTCCCCGGGCTGTACTGCGCAGGCATAGCAATCGCATAGCAATACAAGTGAATGGGACTGTTTCCACTTGTCAGGATTCCTGTGGGTTTTTCTGTGCAGAAAAAATTCAGATGGCAGAGCCATCAGAATTCACATACCGCATACCGCTATGCGAATCGCATACAATGCATTTAATAGGAAATTCGCATGCGGTTTGGGTATGAGAATTTTCATGCGAATTTTCATGCGAATTCGCATAGAAATAATGGAAAAAGCACACCAGCACTGCCATGGTTAAATTCGCATACATCGTCATCCATGCGAATTCGCATGCGACTTCGCATGAAAATTCGCATACAACCGCATGCGAAATTCGCATCCACATGCGGAAATGCAGCCTTAAGGATATATCAATAAGGAAATATCAATTTGAAATCCAAGACACATTCAACATGGTGAACAGATGATACCCAGTAATCCATTTCCAGCTTAAAATTCCATACACTATTCACATTTAATTACACTGAATCACAAATAGATGAGCTTCTATCTGTTTAATAATTTTAATGAACATATCAATTCAATCTGTGCAGTTCCCTGGACCGTAAAACAAATCTGAATTCGCAAGCCGGTTTCTGCATCTCAAGCTAAGGTGTGACTAGTGGAAAAAACGGTATTAAGACTTATGTACACAGACAGTTATGTTTGTGTTTGATTTGTTTTTCTGAAGCACTCCGAACACATTTTAACCACTTGTCGACCGCCTTAAGCCGATGGGCGGCGGTAAGGGCTGGGCCCAAACGACCACAATACGCCCATCGGCGGTGGCGGCAGCGGGCGTGGTTATGCGGCGATCGCGTCATTCATGACGCGATCAGCCGCCGGCGACTGGCTCCACCCCCCTCGCGCTGTAACCCGCCGGCCATTCGGAAGCGCCGGCGGCTTACTAGCACCCGGATCGCCGCTGACACAGAGTATAATAGGCTTTGTAATGTATACAAAGCCTATTATACAGGCTGCCTCCTGCCCTGGTGGTCCCAGTGTTCGAGGGACCACCAGGGCAGGCTGCAACCACCCTAGTCTGCACCCAAGCACACTGATTTCCCCCCCCTGCCCCCTGATCGCAAACAGCACCCCTCAGACCCCCCCCCTGCCCACCCCCCAGACCACTGTTAGCACCCAGTAACCCCCCTAATCACCCATAAATCACTCCCTGTCACTATCTGTCAACGCTATTTTTTTTAACCCTAAACTGCCCCCTGCTCCCTCCTGATCACCCCCCACCCCTCAGATTCTCCCCAGACACCCCCCCCCCCCTGTGTACTGTATGCCTCTATCCCGCCTGTAATAACCAGTGGGTTAACATGTGTCAATCACATGTCAATCACCCATCAATCACCCCCTGTCACTGCCACCCATCAGTCATCCCCTAACCTGTCCCTTGCGGGCAATCTGATCACCCACCCACACCAATAGATCGCCCGCAGATCCGACATCAGATCACCTCCCAAGTGCAGAGTTTAAATCTGTTCTCTCCTCTAAACACCAACTAATTACCCATCAATAACCCATCAATCACCCCCTATCACCAGCTGTCACTGTTACCCATCAGATTAGACCCTAATCTGCCCCTTGCGGGCACCCAATCACCCGCCCACACGCTCAGATTGCCCTCAGACCCCCCCTTATCAATTCGCCAGTGCATTATTTACATCTGTTCTTCCCTGTAATAACCCACTGATCACCTGTCAATCACCTATCAATCACCCATCAATCACCCCCTGTCACTGCCACCCATCAATCACCCCCTGTCACTGCCACCCATCAATCAGCCCCTAACCTGCCCCTTGCGGGCAATCTGTTCACCCACCCACACCAATAGATCGCTCGCAGATCCGACATCAGATCACCTCCCAAGTGCAGTGTTTACATCTGTTCTCTAAACACCCACTAATTACCCATCAATCACCCCCTATCACACCCTGTCACTGTTACCCATCAGATTAGACCCTAATCTGCCCCTTGCGGGCACCCAATCACCCGCCCACACGCTCAGATTGCCCTCAGACCCTCCCTTATCAATTCGCCAGTGCATTATTTACATCTGTTCTTCCCTGTAATAACCCACTGATCACCTGTCAATCACCTATCAATCACCCATCAATCACTCCCTGTCACTGCCACCCATCAATCACCCCCTGTCACTGCCACCCATCAATCAGCCCCTAACCTGCCCCTTGCGGGCAATCTGATCACCCACCCACACCAATAGATCGCCTGCAGATCCGACATCAGATCACCTCCCAAGTGCAGTGTTTACATCTGTTCTCTCCTCTAAACACCCACTAATTACCCATCAGTCACCCATCAATCACCACCTGTCACTGTTACCCATAAGATTAGACCCTAATCTGCCCCTTGCGGGCACCCAATCACCCACCCACACAGATTGCCCTCAGACCCCCCCCTTATCAATTCGCCAGTGCATTATTTACATCTGTTCTTCCCTGTAATAACCCACTGATCACCTTTCAATCACCCATCAATCACCCCCTGTCACTGCCACCCATCAATCAGCCCCTAACCTGTCCCTTTCGGGCAATCTGATCACCCACCCACACCAATAGATCGCCCGCAGATCCAACGTCAGATCACCTCCCAAGTGCAGTGTTTACATCTGTTCTCTACCCTAAACACCCACTAATTACCCATCAATCACCCATCAATCACCCTGTTACCCATCAGATTAGTACCTAATCTGCCCCTAGGGCACCCAATCACCCGCCCACACCCTCAGAACGCCCTCAGACCCCAGCCCTGATCACCTCACCAGTGCATTGCTTGCATCTATTTTCCCCCTCTAATCACACCTTGAGACACCCATCAATCACCACCTGTCACCCCCTAGCACACCTACCCATCAGATCAGGCCCTAATTTCCCCCGTGTGGGCTCCTGATCACTCAGCCAAACCCTCAGATCCCCCTCAGACCCCCTTCCGATCACCTCCCCAGTGCATTGATTGCATCTATTTTCCCCTCTAACCACCCCCTGAGACACCCATCAATCATCTCCTGTCACCCCCCTAGCACTCCTATCCATCAGATCAGGCCCAATACAACCTGTCATCTAAGAGGCCACCCTGCTTATGACGGGTTCCACAAAATGTGCCCCCTCATAGACCACCTGTCATCAAAATTTGCAGATGCATATTTCTCCCACCCAGCATGGTTATATGTAAAAATACACCACAAAACACATTATACTACTTCTCCTGAGTACGGCGATACCACATGTGTGACACTTGTTTGCAGCCTAACTGTGCTAAGGGACCCAAAGTCCAATGAGTACCTTTAGGATTTCACAGGTCATTTTGAGACATTTGGGTTCAAGACTACTCCTCACGGTTTAGGGCCCCTAAAATGCCAGGACAGTATAGGAACCCCACAAGTGACCCCATTTTAGAAAGAAGACACCCCAAGGTATTCTGTTAGGTGTATGATGAGTTCATAGAAGATTTTATTTTTTGTCACAAGTTAGCGGAAATTGATTTGTATTGTTTTTTTTTCCACAAAGTGTCATTTTCCGCTAACTTGTGCCAAAAAAAAAATCTTCTATGAACTCACCATACTCCTAACAGAATACCTTGGGGTGTCTTCTTTCTAAAATGGGGTCATTTGTGGGGTTCCTATACTGCCCTGGCATTTTAGGGGCCCTAAACCGTGATGAGTAGTCTAGAATCCAAATGCCTCAAAATGACCTGTGAATAGGACGTTAGGCCCCTTAGCGCACCTAGGTTGCAAAAAAGTGTCACACATGTGGTATCGCCGTACTCAGGAGAAGTATTATAATGTGTTTTGGGGTGTATTTTTACACATACCCATGCTGAGTGGGAGAAATATCTCTGTAAATGGACAATTGTATGTAAAGAAAAATCAAGTAATTGTCATTTACAGAGATATTTCTCCCACCCAGCATCTGTATGTGTAAAATGGGGTCATTTGTGGGGTTCCTATACTGCCCTGGCATTTTAGGGGCCCTAAACCGTGAGAAGTTGTCTTGAAACCAAATGTCGCAAAATGACCTGTGAAATCCTAAAGCTACTCATTGGACTTTGGGCCCCTTAGCGCAGTTAGAGTGCAAAAAAGTGCCACACATGTGGTATCGCCGTACTCAGAGAAGTAGTATAATGTGTTTTGTGGTGTATTTTTACACATACCCATGCTGAGTGGGAGAAATATATCTGTAAATAGACAATTGTGTGTAAAAAAATAAATAAAAAAATTGTCATTTACGGAGATATTTCTCCCACCCAGCATGGGTATGTGTAAAAATACACCCCAAAACACATTATAGTACTTCTCATGAGTACCGCAATACCACGTGTGGCACTTTTTTGCAGCCTAACTGCACTAAGGGGCCCAAAGTCCAATGAGCATCTTTAGGCTTTACAGGGGTGCTTACAATTAGGCACCCCCCAAAATGCCAGGACAGTGAACACACCCCACAAATGACCCCATTTTGGAAAGTAGACACTTCAAGGTATTTAGAGAGGAGCATAGTGAGTCCGTGGCAGATTTCATTTTTTTTTTGTCGCAAGTTAGAAGAAATGGAAACTTTTTTTTTGGTCACAAAGTGTCATTTTCCGCTAACTTGTGACAAAAAATAAAATCTTCTATGAACTCACCATGCCTCTCAATGAATACTTTGGGATGTCTTCTTTCCAAAATGGGGTCTTTTGGGGGGTATTTATACTATGGAATTTTAGCACCTCATGAAACATGACAGGTGGTTAGAAAAGGCAGAGATGCTTCAAAATGGAAACATTCACTTTTGGCACCATAGTTTGTAAACGCTATAACTTTTACCCAATCCAATAAATATACACTGAATGTTTTTTTTTTTTTTATCAAAGACATGTAGCAGAATAACTTTCGCGCTCAAATGTATATGACATTTTACTTTATTTGAAAAATGTCAGCACAGAAAGTTAAAAAAGTCATTTTTTTGACAAAATTCATGTCTTTTTTGATGAATATAATAAAAACCAAAACTCGCAGCAGCAATCAAATAGCACCAAAAGAAAGCTGTATTAGTGACAAGTAAAGGAGGTAAAATTCATTTAGGTGGTAGGTTGTATGACCGAGCAATAAACCGTGAAAGCTGCAGTGGTCTGAATGGAAAAAAAGGCTCTGGTCCTTAAGGGGCGAAAAGACTGTGGTCCTCAAGTGGTTAAGCACATGGTTTATGTTTTTAATAAGACCTTATGGAGCAGAGTTAACTTGCTGTCAGCAATGACCCTACACATGATTGTACCTGCTGGTGGCATTATAGTAGATTTCCACTGTTCACCAGCAGGGTACTCTGCATTGCCCCGGACTCACCTAAAGTTCCTTGTTTCACAGAGAGAAGTGTCTTGGGCTTGGACTTTTCCCTCCACCAACAAGTATCAAACTGCATCTTCAATCTTTCAATCATCCAGAACACCCGCAATGTCCTTAAAGGAGTCATCAGGGCAAATAGAGTAAAATGAGTGGTACTTACTGGGTGCTTCCTCCAGCCCCAAGCTCCCAGGACCTCCCTCGCCGCAGCTCTGCCCGCAGCCATTCGCCGGAGCTCCGACCCGGTCCCCGGAAATGACGTTAGAGTGACCTGGAGGTCGCTTTGTACTGCGCCTGCGCGGTCGGCGCTGTCAATCACTGCCACGTGGGCAGGTCGCTCTGACGTCATCGCCGGGGACCGGGTCGGAGCTCCGGCGAACGGCTGCGGGCAGAGCTGCGGCGAGGGAGGTCCTGGGAGCTTGGGGCTGGAGGAAGCCCCCGGTAAGTACCACTCATTTTACTCTATTTGCCCTGATGACTCCTTTAAAGCAAATTTGTAACTTTGTTGAGTGTTATAACATAAACACATAGGCCCATATCCAATTAATCTTTTCTCCTGAGTTATCTCCTAGGAAATAATTTTCATCTTCTCTTTAAAATAACTTTTCAGCATTTTACAATTAGCAAAGTACCCAAAGTTGATGAAAAAGTTCTATGAAAGTTATTCTGAGTATGTCCTGCCTGCTGGTGGCTTAAAAGGCATTTTTTACAAGTTTTGAAAATATCACCTTGTAAAAACTCTGGAGAAATAGTGAATTTCATATAGGCCATAGTGTTTAAAGAGGTGTGTGAACCCTCCAAATTATCCATTGTCTTTGATATACCTATAGAATCAGATGCTGGATGGGTTGGTGATCATAATTGCTTATAATGTTTGTTCCTCTTAAGTGTGCTTTTTTGTTTGCACTATTTTTAGATCAAATCCAAAGTTGTAACACTGGAAATTTGTATCTGAATGGTTATTGACATTTTTTTTATTGCAATCTCTTGTTAGGGCAGTAGAGTGTCCACAACCAATCAACTAACATAGGTCATTTACAGTTTTTTTTAAAGTTTTCTGAGGAAATCAAAAGTCTATTAAGAGGAGCTTGGCATAGGTGTCGGGTCTGCTGAGATGAATGCCAAACTGACGTTGATGTGCCCTTATTCTAGTGACACTTGAAAATCTTGACATTCAAGAACAAGATTGGTTGATGAAAAAGAAATGCACATTTTCTAGCCACATAAACATTGTGAACCACCCATTTATTTTTCCCATTGGAGCTGTAAACTTGAATCTTTTGCTTCCCATCTTTTTTTCTGTGTGTGGTTTCTTCACAACTGCCATTGGTCAGCCATCTTTATTATTATTTACTAAAACAGTCAAGATGGTTTGTGGTTCCATGCTGTCTATGCTAAAATGTGTTCTTTTTGTCTGCTACTTTAGTACTATGAAACCCTTCTAATGGGATGTTTCAGGTATGCTAATATTTTTTGTTTGCCATGATTGAGCTTAGTTGCTTGTATGCTGACGTTTCCTCATGTAGCCAAATTCGGATGTCCTTTTCTGTCTTTGTTAACGGTTTATGTTTGGCAGTGGGAGTTACTCCATCATCGTCAATCCATTCATGAACATTCACTACATGGTGTAATACAGAGAGACAGTTTCTCTGTAATGCTTCCACATGTTTGTTACAATGTTTCATTGACCACCAGATGTGATTATTGATCTTGTCAATCCAAGATAATATATATATATATATATAATGCCACTGTGAGGAAACGCGGAAAAGCCGCCGCAAGGGCTCAGAGTAAGGCGGCTGTTTCCGCGTCTAACATGGCGGCACAACGTGAAGAAACCGCCGCATGCCGCATGGGCAGAGCGGTGGAGTCCGCGTTGGAGGCAGCGGATTGTACGCATGACATAGCAGCTGACATTGCGGCTGGACGCAGGGAAACCGCCGCTCGCGTAGAGAGCGGGGCGGCGGTTTCCGCGCTTGAGTCGGAGGTCACAGTACAAGACATGTCTGGTGTGGCTGGGACTGCTAGTCCACACAGGTTCAGAAGGACGCGCGCGCGCTGAGAGGCAGAGCTTATATGACAGCCAGAAAAGGGTCAGCTGACCAGGCGGGTCAGCTGACATTTTCACCACCTGCCATTGGTCCAGCACTTAGGGGAGGTGCTGGGGAGTGCTTTCCTATATATACTGGGTGCTGGTCATTCTCTGGTTGTCTGCTGTTGCGATCACTACGTGGTAGCACTCAGATCTTGTCTTTATCTGTGTTCTAGCATAGTTTCCAAAGGTGTTGACGATCAAGGAACTCACACCTTAGCATTAGGAATATTGAACTGTATTATTTGTTATGACCTTCTGCCTGTCTGACCACTCCTCTGAACTCTGATTCTGTACCTTGCTATTTCTGTTACCCTGTTGCCAATCTCTGCTCGTTCCTGGACTCTGTATTGGCCTTCTGAATCTGTACCTTATCTGTCTGTGTGTTAACGACCTGGCTTGCCCGACCTCGAGAACTGGCCTTACTGTTAGAGGCAGTTCCCAGACCTGTTAGTGTCACCCCTTCTCTGGGTGTCACTCACACTCTGTCCTTCCTCCCCTCAGCCTAGCTCCTCCCTCCTGGAGAGTCTAGGCTAGAGGAAGGAACCTACTTCTGGAGTAGTACTCAAAGTATACTGTTGCATCTAAACACTCACTTGTTATCTTGGTGTCCAGAGGTTAGTAGATATATCTGATTATCGGTGATACTGCAGATCACCAATAATCGGGCATATGTTGTATTCTCGGTGATACTGCAGTTTACCGGTAATCAGACCCTCTCTGTGTTACACCGATCGTTAAAGCCACGCACCAAACTGATGTAAGATATGATTGGATTTGGTATTCATTCATTTTCAGTTTCATACCTCTACATGTCAGCCTGATTCAAAATGAAAACATTAGGTCCTTGGTCCATTTCCCTAGACATACATATCTTGATGCATACTTCTCTATTGCAGGAGAGGGTTAGTACTAAGTTGACTGTACCACTGTGAAATATATTATCTTTGCAGACACCAAGTACCGTATATACTGGCATATAAGACGACTTTTTAACCCTTAAAAATCTTCTGAAGAGTCGGGGGTCGTCTTATACGCCGGGTGTCACTTGTCAGGCCTGGTCCGGGTGTCAGTGTTGGGCAGAGTTGTAAATACATCATCCTGCCTTCATCTGGTGAAAAGATAGATAGATTGCGCTCTTGTTTAAAATAATTTCTTGTAATCGCTTCTGGCAAGCAGCCGCTAACACGGGTAGCAGTGCAGCTTCCGGCGTCACCTGACTGGTGACGTGTGCGCCCCACAATACAGCCCTGCGTGAGCGTAATCAGTGGAGCGCACACGTCACCAGTCAGGTGACGCCGGAAGCTGCACTGCTACCCATGCGAGCAGAAGCGATTACAAGAAATTATTTTAAACAAGAGCGCAATCTATCTATCTTTTCACCAGATGACGGCAGGATAAGGTAGTTACAACTCTGCCTGACACCCGACACTGACACTCGGACCAGGCCTGACAAGTGACAACCGGCACTCCTACTGTGGGGTAGTCTCATACGAATATACCCCAACTTCTACATTTTAACTGGAAAACTTGGGGGTTGTCTTATACGCCCAGTCACCTTATACGCCAGCATATATGGTATGTCCTATGTTTACAAATAGGACATACTTTTGAAGTCTTCCTATTGTCTCTACTATTGAAGTCTCCCTATTGTCTCTACTATTGTGTTACGATCACTTTATTACTTGAAATATGTAGTTCAAATGTAATGTAAATGTTCACTTTGCCTAACATTATCCTGGAAACCTTACTGACTTGGAGAGGACCTGCAAAAAAGGAGTGTGCCTCCTGAGATGTGTGCAAACTTGGTGGCCAACTAGATGAAACCTCTTACCTCTGTGATATCCAGCAATGTTTTTTCCAAGTACTAAGCCACATTTTCACAGAGGATCAAACACTTTTTAGAACATATTCTTCTTTCCTTATTGTAGTTCCCAGAAATAAAAGGAACGCAACGGGAAGGAAATGTTGCTGTGTAATTTCTGGTGATTTGCTGCCCACGTCACGATTATTTTCTGATGAAATGCTGCCCACTTTACGTTTATTTTCTGGTGAAATGCTGCCCACTTTACGATTATTTTCTGGTGAAAAACTGCCCACTTTACGATTATTTTCTGGTGAAATGCTGCCCACTTTACGATTATTTTCTGGTGAAATGCTGCCCACTTTACGTTTATTTTCTGCTGAAATGCTGCCCACTTTACGATTATTTTCTGCTGGAATGCTGCCCACTTTACGTTAATTTTCTGCTGAAATGCTGCCCACTTTACGATTATTTTCTGGTGAAATGCTGCCCACTTTACGATTATTTTATGGTGAAATGCTGCCCACTTTACAATTCATTTCTGGTGAAAATCTGCCCACTTTACGATTCATTTCTGATGAAATGCTGCCCACTTTACGATTATTTTCTGGTGAAACATTGCTGCATTACGATTATTTTCTGGTGAAACGCTGCCCCATTACAAGTATTTTATGGTAAAACGCTGCCCCATTACAATTATTTTATAGTGAACATAATGCAACTCCCACTGTGAAGGTAGCCTCACTCAGGCTTGAGGCTCATTTCAGGTATAAGACACATTTATGTTTTGAACGTGCATTGCTTTCGCTGTGAGAACATGGCATGGTATGAATCGGATGGGAAAATTTTATTTTTTCTTTAACCAAGTGGTACGACGCATGTAGTGAAGCAAACATGACATAGAAAGTATGTTTCACCCCCACTGTTAAAGCGCTTGTCATGCAGTATTGCAAGGCATGTGTTGTGTCATTGTTGACTCTTCAAATGCACCAATCTTAACAGTGCAGTAAAATTATAATAGTGTGATGTTATTGTCCAATGCAACCACCTGCAATGCACCGGTGTGAAAGAATTGTTACGGAACATTTTTTCAGACAAGATAATTACAATGCAAACCACAATTATATTTTATTGTACTGATTTGGACAAATTTTATTGTCACTCTCTCCCCCCCCCCCCCCCCCCCCCACCTCCAGGGATAAGCAAGAACTTTTCACCTGCCCTGAGCAGGTGAAATTTTTTATCACCAATGTTTTGCCAGCTGCTATGGGCATCCAGGAGACTTCTTTACTAAGGAGACTGCATATGTCGATGATTTAAATATTATTTATTTATTTATTGTATTTATAAAGCGCCAACATATTACGCAGCGTTGGACATTAGTTTAAAGCGGTATAAAACCCTGACATAGTATTCAATAAAAACACGTTTTCCTACTTTTTATATGCCATACAGTTAGCATAATTGCTTTTGTGCATAAGTATTATTATTCATTTAAAAATTATATGTTTCCTAAGTACACTTTTTTTACTCTGAGAGCTTACTTTGCATTTTATTCATAACTGCTTTATTCATCGTCTAACTTAACTTAAACTAACATAAATGCTTTCTGATGATTTCTGATTGTCTCACTGTCTTTAGGAGACCCGACACTGTCAGAGAAGGCTTTATTTACATTCCTCACTTGATACAATTAAACACAAGATAACATTATCTGCAAGTTCGGATGCGTCCAGCTCTGCTGGCAGGGAAGCTTCTAAGACCTGTGTGAACCCTTTGAATGCTGTTCTAGTAAAAAAAAAAATGCTGATTGTATATAATATGCTGTAAATAATCTATTACAGCAAAGTAGAAATGCTGGGTTATATTCCGCTTTAAGTTACAGACAATATTTAGGGTGACATACAGCAATACGACAATACAGGAAAACAAGAAAAACCAGCTCATGCATCACAGTATGAGTACAAGGTAATGCTTAATCACTAGATGGGAGCATGGAGATTAGGCAAGTTGAGTTCACTCAAAGCTAAGGGGATTCATTTCGGACTCTCTACCTATAGGTATAAGTAAACTTTTCTCATTCGCTGGCTGGCAGGACCACCCTCTTTGCTTCTCCTTCTTCTGCCGATTCGCTATAATGTTCATGAAGCCCATAAAAAGCATCTTTACGTATTCCCCGGGACTCCCATTGGTATTTAATTTTAACCAATTTGAATTCTCAGCAAGGATAATTTTCATTGGTCAATTTAGAGGACCAAAAAGCCTTTTTGCCTTTTTTTAACCAATTAAATTGATAAATAAGGTAAAAATCCAATTTTCTCACTGCCACTGGATGGCAGGACCACCCTACTTGCTCTGCTGCTCCACTGATGCATTCTGTGGCCCACCTGTCTCATGCATTCTGCGGCCTAAAAGTCACTTCTCTATTATAATGTTATAATGACTGTGAACTGCAGTGGAGATTGGGTATAGACTTTAACTAGTTAACACCAGCATATTGGCAGCGTTATGCAGCCGCGTGTGAAAGTGCATGACCTCCCTCCCAGCTGAACCCCCAGCGACACACCCCACGGGTATATTCTGATCGCTTGTCAGTGCAAAACGATTGTTTTAAAACATCAGTTTTGCACTGAATAGTGCAAAACCAGAACATTTAAAAAAATCAGTTTTGAACTAACTAGTTAGTGCAAAGCCTGCTCCAATTGTCATACCATCTGCAGAGAATGAATCAGAGATGACATCAATGGGCGGTATTGGACTTTGTAGAAGGAAGGGCTTACTTTATATAAAGGTGTATTCTACTTACTACCAATCTAACACAACCAGGGCCATATGCAATTCGAGGAGATAAGAAGCTGAAAACATGCGAGCTTCTTATCTCCTCACATCCGTTAGGATTTACCGGCAAATTCAATTGCCAGTTTCACCTGAGCGATGTCCTTGCGTAAAGGAGCATAACTCAGGCGAATACTAGGTGTTCGCCGAGCGATGCTCCTGTGTGGCCAGCGATGTGGAGCGAGGCATTTGTGCCATGGAGCTGTCCTTCAGCACCACAACACTGCTGCCTCGCTCCCGGGAAGATGCGCGCGCATCGTCGCAAGAGCCAGCGCATCGTTGCAAGGCTCATACCTGCCGCCCGTCGCCTTCTGCCGCTCGTCGCTACCGCGGGACCTTCAGAAGATACATACCTCCATCGTTCCGGCTCGCCGCATGTCCCATGCCGCTCCTCCGCTCATCTTTGTGACTGTGAGTATTCTTGGAGCCGGCAAAGCATCTTTGAGTCTCCCGCCGGGGCTCCCCATTCCTCCACTAGGTGGTCCAATGAGAATCATCCTGATTCTAATTGGACCAATGAGAATCAGGATGATTCTCATTGGGCCACCTAGTGGACGAATGGGGAGCCCCGGCGGGATACTCAAAGATGCTTTGCCGGCTCCAAGAACACTCACAGTCACAGAGATGAGCGGAGGAGCGGCGCGGGACATGCGGCGAGACGGGAACGATGGAGGTATGTTTTTTTGTTACATTTTAAATAGGTAAGGAGTCAAAGCTGACTCCTTTACCTATTTAAATCACTGGCATCTGGGGTTTCCTTAGTAAAGGAGGCTCCCAGATGCCAAAATCAGCCTGCTGACAGCAGCGATAGGTCTTTTCGCCTGCTCAGAGCAGGTGAAAAGTTAGCACCTATGTTTGCCGGGAAGCATCGCTTCCCGGGGGGTGCAAAATGCAATTGCATAGGGGGAAAGGAACTTGCTGAGCGATTATATCGCCCAAGCGAGTTCTTTTCCGCCCTGGGGGGTGTTAAATGCAATTGCATTAGGCGACCTTGCTGGCGCCTAATTTAAGAACTCGCCAGCACTTAGCGCTGGCGAGTTTGGTAATTGCATAGGGCCCCTAGTCACATCAGTCATACGCGTTGTGGGTCTTCATTTTACCTGAGCAGCCTTTATGTGGCCACATGGAGACCAGTGGGAGTGTATTTGACACACCAGTGAAGTGTGCGCGCCGTGTCAGTGAAAGCGATAACTGCATACCTCCATTAGTTGGATCTACTGCCACGCTCAGGAGCCACACAGTCTGATACAGAAACTGCACAGACCCTGCTAACATCGACGGATGCATGCACCTTGCACCAATTGGAGCAGCTATAGCCTCGGCTGAGGTGATGGGTTCAGCTACAATCACACATACCTTGCAGATGCTATGCTTATATGGCAGTGACACTCCACTTTTGTTTCTTTTTAACGATAAGCCATTGTGAAAAAAATAATTGATATTTATAATTATACATTGTACACAATTCAGATTATTGATTTGTGGTGGTTGCTAATAGCATTGCAATGGAAATTTATTGAGGACATTTGGCTGCTGTGGGGATGCGTTGTACTAGTCAGCTCAGGTATGTGTGTAAGGAAGCACAGATGTAGTGTGCTAGATGTGCAGCTGGCTGCATTTTTGCCTGTATACCTCCCTATTGTTTCCATAAGTGGTCTGAATGACTGTAATTTTAACCTTAGCCTGTTGCCAAAATTTCGGGAGGGAACATACCTGTCACGGACGGTTGCGGGGACGCAGGCGCGTCCTGGAACCGCCCGTGAAGAAAAGAACGATCGCACTCAATTCCTGCATCGATTGCGCCTCAGATCAATAGAACCAAGATTTGACGTGTAGTATCCCTGCCTAGGAACAGCTGGGGGATCTGTCTTAGCTGAAGTGACAGCCTGGGGGGAAGGTGTTAATTAGCTTGGACATATTCCCTGTGGAAGGCACAATTCCCCTTTTGGTTCTGGGAACCAGGTGACACTTAGCTGATCTCATGGAGATGTTAATTAACCAAGGGGTGATCAGGATGCCTAGGTGCAGCCAGGCAGGCTACAAATCTCCGGGAGGTCTTGACACCTTGCTCACTGGTAAAGATCAAAGGGAAGTCAGCTGTTAGGTTTATTCAGGATGTGTTCTAGCTGCTGAGTCTCATAGCATAATCCATAACTTCCCAGATCTGTCATATTTCTGGGGTTCCTGAGATGGCAGCTTCGCCAAACGTGGGGGAAGTGTAGCATGAGCCCCGGTGCTGGTTCTGAGGAAGTTTCAGAACATTCTGAGGTAAGGACTGCCAGTTAGGCAGTTTGAAAATGCCCTGATGATACCACAGGGGTCCCACCCCTCATGTCTGGTATCAGGGCGCTGGGTAAATCGAGACAGACCTGAAAATGTTAATAAATCTGCCCTGACCTGTACGGTTCTGTGAGATAGAGCCCATATATGGGTAGATATGATTTCTAGCCCCCAGGATAAGGGGAGGGCTCATCTTCTAAGGGGGTGTATGGCTCCCCGCCCTCACTCCCTCCTACTGAAGCAGGGGCATAAGAATGGCTGAGGACCCAAACTCAGTGTCCTCCACACTGAAACATCTTGAATTCATCAGATGCCAGCTTGAGGATATGCTGGCATCCACCTGGTCTGAACTCTGAACTCAAATTGAAACCCAGAACTCTGTTTTCCCACAAAAAGGACATCTTTCCAGGAACTAAGTATTTTTCTCCCTTCTTTTATTTTTTATACTGGCTATTACTGTCTCAATAATTGTAATTTTAATAATTGTCTGTATATATTAATTATTTATATTGCGTGAATAAACGACTTTCTTCAAGTCATTCACTATCCGCTACCCTGCTTATCAGCACACGCAGAACTGATCCCGGGTCTCTGAAGATACGCTACTGTTTGTTTGTTGTTGGCTAGACAGAATACCGTGTGTTTAACCGTTTTATTCGCAGGACTAGTCAGTCAGTTAGTGGGCTCCACGGTCCCATGGTAACCGCGGTGGTGGCAGTACCCTGAACCAGTGGGTGAAGTTGTAATCACCCGTGTCTCACAGGCTCCCTTCTGAGTTGTCTGCGGCTAATTCTTAACGGTTCCTGCGCATTGACTGCGACCAGAGTTCGCACGATCTGTGCGCTGGCACCGTTTAGAAGGCTAAGTGCGGTCAGCCACTAGGGCTCCTGTGACAGTGTTAGGCAGCGGTTGGGACCTGTGTTGTGCTGAAAGTATCTGCGATAGCGCTAGCGCTATCGAGAAACGAACTAATTCGTTGGTGTAGCTGGAAGGCAATATATTTTTTTTATATATACAGAGAGACTGTGTAGCCAGTACCCCTCCCCAAAAGTTTTATTTTATTTGGCGTGGAAATGTCCGGGAACTACAAGAAAATGTGCCTGGCGGACCTGCAAAATCTTTGCCAAGAGAGAGGCATTGATGTCGGCCGCAAGAAACAAGGGGACCTGGTAACGGAATTGTTTCAATGGGATACCCAGCAACTGCAGGAGCTGGATGTGTCTGCTGAGGTAGACGCTGACCCATCTGTCTCTAGGCAAGGGGAACCAGAGACTGAGACTCTTGACCGTACAGAGGTTGTGCATCCTGAGGGCCCTGCATCAACAGTTACGCAGGAGAATGTCAGTGTGGACCCCAATCCCAGAGTTTCTGAAAGTACTCGCCTGGAACCGGCCAGTACTGGACTGTCCGTTTGTACTGATCCGCTAATGCAGCAGGCATTACAAAAGCTGATGGACACTGACCTGGACAAGTACCTGCAGTACATGCGTGAGGAGCGCCAAATGCGGGAGGAACAGGAGCGGCAAGCCGCTGCTGCTGCAGCCGCAGAACGCCACGCGGAGAGGGATGCCGCTGAGCGGGAACGCCAACGACAGCATGAGCTAAACATGGCAAAAGTGCAACAGGCCAGCCGGAGTTCACCGCCCAGCCTCCCTGCTGAAGGAGCTGCAGCACCCGTAAGTGCAAAATTTAAATTTGCTAATATCGAGAAAGACACAGACATTGACTTGTTTTTGCGATCTTTTGAAAAAGCATGCCGTCAGTATCGTCTGTCCCAAGACCAGTGGGCCAGACATCTGACACCTTTGCTGCGCTACAAAGCGCTTGATGCTTTCGCAGAATTGCCTGCGGAAAAGGATAATGATTATGCTGCTATAAAAGACGCTATCATTACTAAGTACCAGCTGACGCCAGAAGCCTATCGGAAAAAGTTCAGGGCCTGGCAGAAAAAATCTTCTGATTCGTACCGAGATGTGGTCAGCAGCTTGCTCACCACACTCCGCCAGTGGACGCTAGGCCTCACCAAAGGGTCTTATGGCGTCCTGGAGGACTTGATAGTCCTCGAACAATTTCTGAACATTTGCCCTGCTGATGTACGACAGTTTGTGTTAGAACGCAGGCCGGCTTCAGCCACTGTCGCTGCAGACCTTGCTGAAACTTTTGCAACTACCCGGGTGGCTGATACCCGCAGGACTGTCCCATCCAGCTGGAAAGGAGGTCAGCCCAATACTCTGGCAGACTCTCCTGCCCCTGTGAGCCGTCAGCCACAGAGGCCACCCAGCGCAGCTGCTGCACCCAGGCCTGCAGCGCCTGTAGAGGTCACCTGTCACTACTGCCGCCAGCCCGGACACATGAAGTTCGACTGCCCGGAGCGGAGACAGACACCACCAGCACGTGGATCATCTGCATCACCTGCACCTCACCCACAGCAGAGGCAACCCGCCAGCGAACCACAGCCTGGATCATCAGATTTTGTCCTGTTTGCCCGCGGAAAGGAAATCCGCGACCGAACCGACCAGCAGCAACTTGTTAGAGTGAACGGCAAAGTTGTCACCGGATTCCGAGACACCGGAGCTGACATCACGTTAGTTCACTCACACCTTGTACCAAAGGAGAGCATCAGCTCCAGCCGATCCCTTGCCCTTACTGGAGTAGAGGGCACCCTTTTCCGCATAGCCCACGCAAAAGTGAAGCTGGATTGGGGAGTGGGAGGAGTCCAAGAACGGGTTGTTGGGGTTATGAAGGATCTCCCAGTCCCTGTGTTGCTAGGGACTGATTTGGGCAAGCTTGTGTCCTACTATGAACCTGCCACGACCGCCTTGTCGCTCACGGAAGGAGACTGACTCTCCACCCACCACCAGGTACTTTATACACTTGGGGGAGCACCAGGGGGAGGTGGGTTGAATGTGCCCAGTTCAAGGGTACCAGGTTCAATAGTGCCTGCTTCAAAGGCACCTGAGTTTGATGTACAGACTGTCTGTTGTGATGATGCTGTAGCTGTACCTGAGTTTACTGTACAACCTGTCTGTAATGAAAAAATGTCTATACCTGTCAATGTCATTACTGCATGCAATGATGATTTGAGTAATGTCCGTCTGTGCCATTCTGACAGTGTACCTGTGCTAGCAGTACCGCGCAGCTGCACTGCTCAGAACCCGAGCTCAGAACAGGTTGAGGGGGTTCCGGCCTCCTCCCCCTCCTCTGACCGCAGGGATGAGACCTTTCAGCCGCTGGCCTCGTGTGACATGAGCCAGTTGGCTGAAACTGACAGCGCCATATTCTCCGCCGCACTACAAAGTGACCCAAGCCTGGAGGTGCTCAGGCAGCAAGCCGCTGAGCCCCTCGCAGACGGGGCCGCTTTCAAGGTGTACTGGGAAGGTGGGAGACTGTACAGTGAGTCTGTACAGCCCCCTACAGGTAGATCCCACGCGAATACCAAGTGGCTTGTGGTCCCGAGTGCGTTCAGGGGACATGTGCTGAAATCCGCACATGGTAATCCTCTGACAGGGCACTCGGGTGTCCGCAAGACACTCGCCGGTATTCGGAACCAGTTTTATTGGCCCCGGATGAACAGGGATGTAGCAAACTACTGCAGGGCATGTGCCGTCTGTCAGGAGCTGGGAAGGTCCAGGGATTCCCGCGGGGTTCCCTTAGGTCCACAGCCACTCAGCAGGGGAACCCTGCGTGGGCTGGCTGTTGACCTAACCAACCCACTGCCCGTTGTCAGCAGTCCCGGCAGACACCACGTCCGACTGCAGTGGCGCAAACGCCCTGTCCAGAACGGTCCATGTTGGGTCAACCCCGAGGGTAGCAGACCGCGACCGGTCCAGGGGAACCGAGCCACAGGCTCCAATAGGTTTTCCCGCCGTACCGGCAACTCGAGGCCCGTCAGCCAGGTTAGCGGCGCCGCCACACATCGTGCGGATGAGTGGCTAAGCCGCGGACAAGGGGGAGGGCTGTCACGGACGGTTGCGGGGACGCAGGCGCGTCCTGGAACCGCCCGTGAAGAAAAGAACGATCGCACTCGATTCCTGCATCGATTGCGCCTCAGATCAATAGAACCAAGATTTGACGTGTAGTATCCTTGCCTAGGAACAGCTGGGGGATCTGTCTTAGCTGAAGTGACAGCCTGGGTGGAAGGTGTTAATTAGCTTGGACATATTCCCTGTGGAAGGCACAATTCCCCTTTTGGTTCTGGGAACCAGGTGACACTTAGCTGATCTCATGGAGATGTTAATTAACCAAGGGGTGATCAGGATGCCTAGGTGCAGCCAGGCAGGCTACAAATCTCCGGGAGGTCTTGACACCTTGCTCACTGGTAAAGATCAAAGGGAAGTCAGCTGTTAGGTTTATTCAGGATGTGTTCTAGCTGCTGAGTCTCATAGCATAATCCATAACTTCCCAGATCTGTCATATTTCTGGGGTTCCTGAGATGGCAGCTTCGCCAAACGTGGGGGAAGTGTAGCATGAGCCCCGGTGCTGGTTCTGAGGAAGTTTCAGAACATTCTGAGGTAAGGACTGCCAGTTAGGCAGTTTGAAAATGCCCTGATGATACCACAGGGGTCCCACCCCTCATGTCTGGTATCAGGGCACTGGGTAAATCGAGACAGACCTGAAAATGTTAATAAATCTGCCCTGACCTGTACGGTTCTGTGAGATAGAGCCCATATATGGGTAAATATGATTTCTAGCCCCCAGGATAAGGGGAGGGCTCATCTCATCTTCTAAGGGGGTGTATGGCTCCCCGCCCTCACTCCCTCCTACTGAAGCAGGGGCATAAGAATGGCTGAGGACCCAAACTCAGTGTCCTCCACACTGAAACATCTTGAATTCATCAGATGCCAGCTTGAGGATATGCTGGCATCCACCTGGTCTGAACTCTGAACTCAAATTGAAACCCAGAACTCTGTTTTCCCACAAAAAGGACATCTTTCCAGGAACTAAGTATTTTTCTCCCTTCTTTTATTTTTTATACTGGCTATTACTGTCTCAATAATTGTAATTTTAATAATTGTCTGTATATATTAATTATTTATATTGCGTGAATAAACGACTTTCTTCAAGTCATTCACTATCCGCTACCCTGCTTATCAGCACACGCAGAACTGATCCCGGGTCTCTGAAGATACGCTACTGTTTGTTTGTTGTTGGCTAGACAGAATACCGTGTGTTTAACCGTTTTATTCGCAGGACTAGTCAGTCAGTTAGTGGGCTCCACGGTCCCATGGTAACCGCGGTGGTGGCAGTTTACTCTGAACCAGTAGGTGACGTTGTAATTACCCGTGTCTCACAGGCTCCCTTCTGAGTTGTCTGCGGCTAATTCTTAACGGTTCCTGCGCATTGACTGCGACCAGAGTTCGCACGATCTGTGCGCTGGCACCGTTTAGAAGGCTAAGTGCGGTCAGCCACTAGGGCTCCTGTGACAATACCTATACTGGGGACAACTATACCTAGCGACCTTTTCTGAGGGCACCTGTACCTGACTATCTATACTGGGGGCATCTATACTTGGCTACCTATACTGGGGGCACCTATACCTAGCGACCTATTCTGAGGGCACCTGTACCTGACTATCTATACTGGGGGCAGCTATACCTGGCTACCTATACTGGTTGCACCTATACCTAGCTAAATATATTGGGGGCACCTATATCTGGTTACTTATATCAGTGGCCCCTATACCTGGCTACCTCCACTGGGCATACGTATAACTTGCTACCTCTACTGAGGGTACATCTGGTCATCAATATTGGAGAGGCTTATACTACGGGGATACCTGGATACGTATACTGGGGACACATCTGGCCACCGATATGGGGGGGGGGGGGGGGGGCTTATACTAAGGGGACACTTGGCTACCTATACTGGGGTGTCTATATCTGGCTACCTATACTTGGAAGGGGTGGACTACATTTAGCTACTTAATACTGGGGTCTGCAAAATACAGCAGTGCAAATAACATTCTGGAGCCAACGGGGGGCAGGGCAATTTTTACACCCTTGCTCTGGAGCAATTTAGCCTAGAAACTGCACTGATTTCAGCTCATTTTAGAGAGTTGAGCTTCACCATCCTTTTGTATATTGTTGAGTGCCCAGGTCAATTTGCAATGTCTGCCATATATTTAACTATGTCAGAAAAGCTATTGAAATGAGCTATTTCTGTTATTTACAATTTTTTTATTTTCCCCTTAGGATGAATTGAGCTGTTCATATTAATTGGCATAGTTTGTTTAAAATTAAATACCTCAAAGATTAACTTCTGTTAAAATAATTGTAAACCAATTGCAAATATGCCAAGCTCAAAATATATTTCACTTCAGTCATGTCTTCTTGGCTCTTACAATTGAATTTGTCAGAGTTTTCCAGTTTTATACAGCTTTATTTCTTCCGTTTTTTGTTTTTTTTTTTAATCACAGACACAGTTGGTGATACCTTTCTAAAGGTTGAGCTGCTGCTGTCTCAAATGAACATACTCAACTAATTCTCAGTACACTCTATGTGTTTAAGCCTACACTGCTGCCATCTGCTGGACATTTGTTTTGTTGCTTGAAAATGTGAAGATTTTTTTTTCCTTAATCAAAGAAGCTTGTATATTTATATGTACTCATATTTTGACTGTTGTATCTATCTATCTACCTACAGTGGTTTGCAAAAGCATTCAACCCCCTCTAAGTTTTCCACATTTTGTCATATACAAAATACAAAGTGGTGTACAAGTGAGAAATGGAACGAAAATCATACATGATTCCAAACATTTTTTACAAATAAATAACTGTAAAGTAGGGTATGCGTAATTATTCAGCCCCCTTTGGTCTGAGTGCAGTCAGTTGCCCATAGACATTGCCTAATAAGTGCTAATGACTAAATAGAGTGCACCTGTGTGTAATCTACTGTCAGTACAAATACAGCTGCTCTGTGATGGCCTCAGAGGTTGTCTAAGAGAATCTTGGGGAGAGGTCATGCGTGTGTGAGCTCCTGGACTTCCAGGAGGGGTCTTCAGCCTGCTGGTCCGGATCCGATTTTGAGACCCTTTTCTGGGCTAGAGATATACCTGAAGTCCCTGCTCTGGGCCTTGCCGGGCAGGGGCTTGTCCTGTGCTAGCTGGCCGCTTCAGCCATGGAGCGGCCAGCTCATACCCCGCCTGCTACCACTACTTACCCGGGGGAAGACGAGGACTCCTCGGCAGAAGGCAACATTGCTGAGAATGCGGTGGCCTGGGTGAGAGCTGAAAAGGCCTGCGAAGAAACATTAGCACAGTTAAAATACAGTTTCGCCAAAGCCAAATTCAAGTATGGGATAAAATGGAAGCCGAAGTACCTTTGGCAAGACGAGGAGCTGCTGGATCTGAGGCAACAAATCAAGGCCCAGAAGGCAAAATTGGCCGAGCTGGAGAGAGTCGGTGGACCATTTGCCGAACAGCTGGGCTATAGGAAGCGTTTTAAGAAAATGCTGAAACCCGAGACTGACATTGATGACAGTGATACAGAAGAAGACTGTGTCATTGTGGAGGATGAGTGCACCCCCCCAGAGAGGGCCCCATGGATGGAAGCTGAGCCGTCACAGTCTCAGATTCCACCTGGGCAAGGTGAGCCAGCTGGGGACCCCATGGAGGAGGAAAGTGAGAAAGAGGTGCCGGAGAGTGAAGAGGAGATGCCGGTGAGTGAGGGGGAACAAGTACCTGGCTTTGCGGCGGGTGCCCGGGAGAGTGCTGGCGGTGCTTGTACTGCCCCCTGCTACTGGGGGTCTTAGCGGCATGGTTGCTGCTGGGGCCCTTAGTGAGGTGGTGGGTAGTGGTGTGGGTGCTGCTGACACTGTGGCTGTGGCTGCCGTGCCCCCCTCTGTAATACCTGGAGGTGGTGGTATGGCTGGAGCTGCAGCAGCCTCCCCGGGTGCTCACACGGTTTCCTCTCCTGGTGGAGCCTTGGTTCCTGCGTCGGGGTCACTTGTGGTGGCTGATGTGAGTTCTGGGGTGAAGCTGAGGGTGCGGACGTGTGCCCAGAGCTACAGGGAACGCTCCCCGCATCGTGTTGAGGCTTCCCAAGATGGCGCCGGCCTGCAGAGCGGCGTTCCGATAACGCCAAGTCAACTTCCGGTTCACCAAGCGGAAGTGACGTTGGCGGCTGAATTTCCGCATGAAGACGGAGGTTACATTAAAGTCAATGCGGCCCGAATGCGGACTTTCTATTAAGAATGATGCGGCTGAAATTCCGCATGAAGGCGGAAGTCCCATTGAAGGCAATGCGGCCGAATGCGGACTTTCCACTAAGATGGATGCGGCTGTAATTCCGCATGCAGGCGGAAACTACATTGAAACCAATGCAGCTGAAGGCGGAATTCAGCCTGGCAAGGTGAAGAGACAAGCTGAAGGAGGAATTTCGTTGCTGGAGGCGGAGATGGAAGCAGGGGATGCAGGAAAACAGTTTCTAAGCGGAGTTTCGCTGAGGGAAGCGGATGTTGAGCCTGGAGAAGAGGAGGGAGATGCAAATGAGGAGGAGGTGGCCATCTCTGTGCAGAGAAACAGATCTGAGCGGAGAAGTACACAGGCTGCGATGGTGATGACATCTGTAATGATGCAAGAAGATCCAAGTGGATGTAAGTCAGCTGTCCTTGGACTTTTGGACTCCACTTTGGATGAAAATCTAAAGGAGGAAATTATGCGAATGGCCAGTCAGCCAAGCCTTGAGATGGACCTTTCAGTAGAGGAGCTTGCTGAAGAGGACTTCCCTCAAAGTGAAGGGTCAGAGATACCTGGGCCTGCAGGATTTATGGAAGGCTCAGAAAGTGGTCTTGAGCAGCGGCCCAGGAATTGTGTCTGATGTCTGCAGAGGAGATGAATCAGAGCTTCCTTGAGGACCAAAGTGAAGCAGAGGACAGCGGACAACCAGAGGGTGAGAAAAAAAACTTTGTTATCCATTGGGCAGAAAAAGAAAATAATTAAAAAAGGTAGAAATAAAGTGAGCAAAGTAAAGAAGCTCAATATTGATGTTGGCAGGGGGAGGAAAAAACGTAAGGGTGTCTCTGCCTCCATATCAGAGGTAGAGGAAACAGATGTGTCCTCTTTAGGGGTCCAAGGTGTGGGGAGGGGGAGGTTGACCAAGGTGAGCGAGAGTCCCCCATTTTTGTGCAAGAAAATGAAGGTGGTGAAATTCTGTTGGTACGAGATGATAAGGGTGCTTCAAGGGGAGAAGGGTATAGGGATCTTGCCCCCCTATTTGAGAGAAACCTTTCTGATCTTGTGTCTGAGGATGAGGATAAGAGTAAAAAAGGGGGAAAAAAGAAGAAGAAAAATAAACATCATGAGACCCCTCCGTTGGTGGTGGATGATTTCATCACTGAGTTCAAGACCGCCAATTTAACTTATAGATTGGAAAAAACTAAGCTTGTGGTGATTGATGAACACTCTGGCGAGGCTGTTGTGCTTGCGGTGGAGCCGGGGGGATATTATGGAGGCTTATATATGGTGGGCATGGGTGACCCCGACTGGGGTCGCCAACTGGAATTCAGGGCAGATGGAAAGAGATTTGTAGTAGAGAATGACACCATCAAAAGATTTTCCTTTGCAGGCGACATGGAATGGATGGAGACCATATTCGGGCTTGGACCGAATGTCCCCAGATATAAGTCTCCTCCTCCCCCCGTCTCCACTGGGATCAGCCTTGACCAGTGTGATGTCGGGGTTCCTATTGGTGTGACTAGTGATGTAGTGGTGACCAGCGATGCTGGTAATACAATTGTGACTGGTGATGTTGGTGGGGGTGCTACGACTGGGCCGGAGCTGCCGGAGCTTGAGAGCGTAATGAGGGTGGGATTTCCAGCCCTCGGTCCTGCTAAGAATCCGGGGGCCCTCGCTCCTCTGGCAGCTTCGGCTCAGGGTGCTCCCTCAACCAGATCTGTGTCTTACTCAAAGGCAGTTAGGGGTCCTGCTCCTGGTAGGAGGGTTGTGGCCCCCCTGGAGACAGAATTGGAGGCTCATGCCCCAGGTTGAAGAAATGTCGTGCGCCTCAAGTGAGAGCACACATCCCCTATCCCTACTAAGAGGGAGTTTGTCAAGTATCTCTTCGACCTGGGGATTAGGCCAGCAGATCTTTTTGCAATTCTGGCTCCAGGGGACCCTCCGCAGTGCTTCGATGTGTCCTTCCTCTCCCAGCATGGTATGGAGTCTTTTTTAGAGGAGCGGCTAAAGGAATCTGTGGGCAATGAGTGGCATGGTTTCCAAGTCGTTTCCCTATCCAGACAGTCGCTGGAGAGGAAGGCACACATCGTTGTGCAAAATGAAATCATCCCGGTACGGGTCCTAATGACTTGGGTCCAACATTATGCGGACATAATGTCCCCGCCACACAAGGTCCTGGATGAGCTCGGGATCTGGTTGGGGGAGTATGAGGTGGCGATCAAGCTCCATGTAAAGAAGGGGGTCGTCACCCATATTCCCCGTTCTGCCCTCATAGGGCGGGACAAGATAATCATCTATTACCCGGGCCAGCCCAGGACCTGTAATAGGTGTGGTAAGCGGGGACATTTGGCTAGCAGCTGCCCAGATCCGAGGTGCAGCCGCTGCCAGGAGTTTGGGCACTCTGCATCGACCTGTAAACGCATTAAATGCAATTTTTGTTTCGAATTCGGACATCCATACACAGAGTGCCCGATCTCCTGGACGACAATGCCTTTGGATTTGAAGAGAGCCATGTTGGCTAATATGGAGGAGAGCCAGGAAGTCTCTGTGGCTGCCCCCAGTGTGTCTGTCCAGTCCGGTCCAGTCCCTAACGTGTCTACGTCCAGTGTTACCCCATCTTCTGTTGTCCCTTCCCCTTGTTCTCTTTCAGTCAGCATGGCCTCTGATAGGCAGCTTGGCTCCTGTCCGGGATGCTGTTCAGGGCGGAGGCAACCCTCCTCCCAAGGAGCAGCGACCCAAACCTGCGAGGAGTAGACGTGGGGGAAGTCTTAGACCTCTCTCTGCTGCTCCTGCAGTTAAACCTTCGGTTCCTCCACCTCAAAAGCCTCCTAGGAGGAAAAAAATACCTTCTGCCACCAGTTCTCCCTCAGGTGGCCCTGCCCTGCCCCCTCCTATCCCTACCCCCCCAGCCCCTGCTGTGCCTCTTCCCTCCCCTGGCCCCCTAGTTCCAGTGGTACTCCCTCCCCCCCCGACCCCCCTGTCACTGTCCCACCCCCTTCCCCCCCCCCCCGCCCTCTCCTCCCCGGCCACCTTTGGCAGTGGTTTTGTGCCAACCTGCCCTGTTCCTACCGCTTATGCGTTTTCAGTCCCCAAGCCAACGG